>NW_026045910.1:4320000-4550000 GCF_023898315.1 Schistocerca nitens | reverse complement strand
TGAAACATGGGCAATGCGAAGTCCAGACAATGAGAGAGTAGAAGCTTTTGAAATGTTGTGCTATGGCAGAACGTTGAAGATTAGATAGGTACTAATGAGAAGGTGCTAAGTAAAATTGGGAAGACAATTACAGTAAGCACATTCAAATGAATGTAGGTTGCAGAAAGAAGATATCAGGAGATATAGAGGCTTACACAGGGTAGAGTAGCATGGAGATCTGTATCAAACCAGTCTTTGAACTTAAGAGCACAACAACAGTTCTCTCTATTACCAAACATACTGTTCCTTGATGCTTCAGGGTGTGGCCTGTCAACTGTAACCTTCCTTTAGTCAGGATGAACAATGAGATTCTTTTCCTACCGATTCAATTCAGTACCTCTTCCGCAGTTATCTGATCTACCTATCTAATCATTAAAATTCTGCTATAGCACCGAATTTCAAAAACTTCTATTCTGTTTTCTCCGTACTGTCCATTGTAGTCTCTCACTTCTGAACAATAGTATACTCCAATCAAATACTTGTATTAGACTTTAAAATATTTCTGCCTTTTGGAAGCACTTTTCCTGCTATTGACAATCCACATTTTATATCCTCTCAACCTTGGACACCATCAGTTATTTTGCTGTTCAAATACACACATCAAAAAAAGTTTTGCATCACCCTGGTTCCCAGAGCTCCTGATGATAGACATTGACTGGGGATATTGTATCATAAACACAGTCCCTTTGACTGTTCAGAGATATCACTAAACCTGCCCAAAGATGTAAACAACCATGTATGAGCAGTGCCTATCAGACGGAGGGGTCTGACAACTGATCAGTTCCAGTCATTCCCCCAGGAAGGAGGTACATGGCTCATGTTGTCTGTAGTTCAACCAGCCTACAGGGTCAATACTATGGTTCGCTAGCATCTGCACTGTTACTTCGTGCCAGGAAGGGCTCTCAACTCAGAATGAACCAAAGCGATGTTATTCGGACATGGAGGAGATACAATGAGATGGGAACTGTCGATGATATACCTCGCTCAGGCCACCCAAGGGCTACCACTGCAGTGGATGACTGCTACCTATGGATTATGACTCGGAGGGTCCACCCCAATAGCTGAGTGGTCAGTGTGCCTAAGGACAAACACATACACCCATGCCCGAGGGAGGACTCAAACCTCCGCCAGGACCAGCCGCACAGTCCACGACTGCAGCGCCTTAGACCACTCGGCTAATCCCAAATGGCCCACTGTTGGTCATGGAAGGCACTGTAACAGCTGTACAATACGTGAATGCCAGCCTCCGACTGATAGTGCAACCATATCGGAAGCATATTGGCGACGTCTTCTTCTTCATGGACGACAATTTGTGCCCCCATCCTGCACATCTTGTGAATGACTTCCTTCAGGATAATGACATAGCTCTACTAGAGCGTCCAGCATTTTCTCCAGGCATGAGCCCTACCGAACATGCTTGGGATATACTGAAAACGGCAGTTTATGGATGATGTGACCCACCAACCACTCTGAGGAATCTACACCGAATTGCCATTGAGGAGTGGGACAATCTGGTTGTGGTTAGTTTACCATGATGAATACAGTCATGCATCAATGCAAGAGGACATGCTACTGCGTAATAGAGGTAATGGTATGTACAGCAATCTGGACCACCACCTCTGAAGGTCTTGCTTTATGATGGTACAACATGCAAATTGTGGTTTTCATGAGCAATAAAAAGGGTGGAAATTATGTTGATCTCTATTCCAATCTTCTGTACAGGTTCCAGAACTCTCAGAACTGAGGTGATGCAAAACCTTTTTTGATGTGTGTAGTAGTACTCACCTACTACTTAGAGTCTTATATCACAATCCAATTTCCTCAGCATTACCTGATTTAATTCTATATTACATCAGCAATGTTTTCTTCCCCCCTCCCCCTCCCCACCCCTCACCACCCTCCCTCCCCCGCAATCTTATAACCAATTTTGAAGGCACTATCCATTCTGTTTCATACATATTCCACACATATTCCATCTCTACCAGAATTATAGTGCCATCACCAGGCAGCATTTAAATATCTTATCCCTCAATATTAGTACCATTCCCAAACAGCTTGTACAATGTACAGCTTGAATAACACTGGGGTACAACCCTGTCTCCTCCCTTGTCAACTATATCCTTCCTCTCATGCCTTTCTTTTCCTGTAACTGCTGTCTGATTTCTGTACAAGTTATGCAGAGAGTGGTCAGAAACAGTCTGAAATCTTGTAAGGGTGTTGCAAGGGAGGTTGTGCAGGGAAATAATTGTTAAGAAAAAAATTCGACACGTTGCGCCATTTCCCAGTTACTTGGCACTGAAGTTAGCCAATGAATTCATCGCACACACAAATTCAAGCAGCCTGCTGTAAACAGTGTCACCAACTTTGTTCTTCATTTGGTTCCCTAAAACTGAACAAAGTAACTTTTGCTCACTTAACTTAAATTTATCACTTCTCAAAAAGGCAAATTTTATCTGGCAATGAGCATTTCAACAAGTGCTAACTTACGGATCCACAGATGTCTGTCCATTACCACATTTTAGAGCATGCAACTGCTTGAATTTCTGCATGAAAATCTGATTGGCTAACTTCAATGGTAAATAACTTGAAAATGGCACAACATACTGAAGTTTTTCCTAAACCATTATTTCTCAGCTCAACCTACCTTACAACACTTTCACAAGCTTTTCAGACTGTTTCTGACCAACCTCTACAATATTTCACTCCCTGTATTTGATCCCTGGACCAATAACTTTAATGTTTCAAAGTCTGTACTCCATTCAATGTTGACAAAAGTGTTCTCTAAATCTACATATGCAATAAATGTAGTTCTGCCTTTCTTCTACAGGGTCCAGTAACATTAATGTCAGCATCACCTATGTTCAACGTCATTGTGCAGTAACCACTCACAGATAACAGATGGCAGCACTAGCAGTGGAAGGTATATAAGGTGAGTCAGAAGGGGAAGGGGAGGAGAAGACCTGTAAAAAAGTATATACCTGTGAGACATCATAGAGTGTGCGACGATTTCCAACTACTCTTCTTGTTAGTGATACTGGGCTAGCCAGATCTAGTCGTTTGACAGGGGCCTTGCATGCCAGTGCCCCCCTCACGTGGCACCAGCCCATGTACGCCAAAGCTAAGCTAAGGCAGACAGTAGGCTCGTACCTATGTCTGAGTCACAAATATCTCAAGTTTCACCTTCTTCTAAATCTTCTATGGAGTCCTCAGTTGCTTCCATAGCTGACAGGGCTTCAAGTTTCCCATGCAACCAAACTGTACATTCATCCGATCACATCCCACTCATATTAATATATGATTCACAAACACAAACTCATGGTACAATAATGAGGAAATTCAGTAAAGACAGCAAAAAGGACAACAAGCGCCAGTGTCGTCGTAACTGCCGTCTGCGTCACGTCTGCTGTACAGTGAGCTACGTTAATTTAAGTATTAACTGTATTTTTCTTACTTGTCACTTCTTCTTCCATGTGTTTTTGCTTTTAGGAAGCTATAATTGTCGAGTGCTAGTAATAGTGTTCCATAGATTTCGTGTTTGTTTTGAATACAGTCAGAGAGATTCCCTTTAGTCAGCCATAGTGCCAGTAGTGCTAGTGTTTGTTTTCAATACAGTCCAGAGACAGGTAGTACTATTTTCATTGTTTTCTACAAGAAGTGTCTAGTAACCACAGTTTAGTCAACTACCAGCTGCCTCTAGTGAATTAGCAGTCTAGTTGAAAGTTGATTAACTCTTTACAGTAAATTGATTTCTTAGGATGGATAGGATGTGTGACTGCTGTGAACAGATGCAGGAGGAGTTGGCCACTGTTCGCGAACAGCTGAACGTGTTGATGGCCGCGGTCAGCCGTTTTCAGGCTGCTGCCTCAGAGTGTGGCGGCAGTGGGGAGTCTGGTGCATCTCATGGTACACCCCAGGTGTTACATGCTTCACCCACTGTCCCTGCTGTCGAGACATCTTCGTGGGTACCGGGCGCGGTTGGGCCACCCTCTCCCCAAGGGGAGTGGTGGGTTCAGCGGTGTTCGCGGCGCACAAGGCGGAGTGTCAATGTGGAGGCTGGCCGTGTGGCATCGCCTGCTCTGCCTGTGGGTGGACATGTGGCCGCTCCTTCAGCAAGGTCCAAGCAGGCACATGGTGGGAGGGGTTTATTAGTTATTGGGAACTCCAATGTTAGGCGGGTGATGGAGCCCCTTAGGGAAATAGCGGAAAGGTTGAGGAAGAAGGCCAGTGTTTACTCTGTCTGCTTGCCGGGGGGTCTCATCCGAGATGTGGAGGAGGCCCTGCCGGCGGCGATAGAGAGCACTGGGTGTACCCAACTGCAAATTGTTGCTCATGTTGGCACCAATGACTCCTGCCGTCTGGGTTCAGAGGTCATCCTCAGTTTGTACAGGCGGTTGGCGGAGTTGGTGAAGGTGGAAAGCCTCGCTCGCGGGGTGGAATCTGAGCTAACTATTTGTAGTATCGTTCCCAGAACCGATTGCGGTCCCCTGGTTTGGAGCCGAGTAGAAGGCTTAAACCAGAGGCTCAGATGATTCTGCGGAGATCTGGGGTGCAAATTTCTGACCTCCGCTATCGGGTGGAGAAATGTAGGGTCCCCCGGAATAGGTTAGGCGTGCACTACATGCAGGAAGTGGCTACAAGGGTAGCGGAGTACGTGTGGAGTGCACATGTGGGTTTTTTAGGTTAGAGAATTCCCTCCCTAGGCCCGACAAGACGCCTCCTGAGACGCGGCAAGGTAGGCATAGGCAAAATGCAACAGGGAATAACAATATTAATGTGCTAATAGTAAACTGCAGGAGCGTCTATAGAAAGGTCCCAGAACTGCTCTCATTAATTAATAAACGGTCACAATGCCCACATAGTACTAGGGACAGAAAGTTGGCTGAAACCAGATGTAAGCAGCAATGAAATTCTAAACTCAGATTGGAATGTATATCACAGAGACAGGCTGGACAGTGAAGGGGGAAGATTGTTTATAGCGATAAAAAGTGCAGTAGTATCGAAGGAAATTGACGGAGATCTGAAATGTGAAATAATTTGGGTGAAGGTCACGGTTAAAGCAGGCTCAACATGGTAACTGGATGTCTCTATAGGCCCCCTGGCTCGGCAGCTGTTGTGGCTGAGCACCTGAAGGATAATTTGGAAAATATTTCGAGCAGATTTCCCCACCATGTAATAGTTCTGGGTGGAGATTTTAATTTGCCGGATATAGACTGGGAGACTCAAACGTTCATAACAGGTGTCAGGGACAAAGAATCCAGTGAAATTTTTTTAAGTGCTTTATCTGAAAACTACCTTGAGCAGTTAAACAGAGAACCAACTCATGGCGATAACATATTAGACCTTCTAGTCACAAACAGGCCCGAACTATTTGAAACAGTTAACACAGAACAGGGAATCAGCGATCATAAAGTGGTTACTGCATCAATGATTTCAGCCATAAATAGAAATATTTAAAAAGGTAGGAAGATTTTTCTGTTTAGCATAAGTGACAAAAAGCAGATTTCAGAGTACCTGATGGCTCAACACAAAAGTTTTGTTTTAAGTACAGATAGTGTTGAGGTTCAGTGGACAAAGTTCAAAACCATCGTACAATATGCGTTACATGAGTATGTGCCAAGCAAGATCGTAAGAGATGGAAAAGAGCCACCATGGTGCAACAACCGAGTTAGAAAACTGCTGTGGAAGCAAAGGGAACTTCACAGCAAACATAAACATAGCCAACACTTTTCAGACAAACAAAAATTACGTGAAGCAAAATGTAATGTGAGAAGGGCCATGTGAGAGGCGTTCAATGAATTCGAAAGTAAAGTTCTATGTACTGACTTGGCAGAAAATCCTAAGAAATTTTGGTCTTATGTCAAAGCGGTAGGTGGATCAAAACAAAATGTCCAGACACTCTGTGACCAAAATGGTACTGAAACAGAGGATGACAGACTAAAGGCCGAAATACTAAATGTCTTTTTCCAAAGCTGTTTCACAGAGGAAGACTGCACTGTAGTTCCTTCTCTAGATTGACGCACAGATGACAAAATGGTAGATATCGAAACAGACGACAGAGAGATAGAGCAACAATTAAAATCACTGAAAAGAGGAAAGGCCGCTGGACCTGATGGGATACCAGTTCGATTTTACACAGAGTACGCGAAGGAACTTGGCCCCCTTCTTGCAGCAGCATACCGTAGGTCTCTAGAAGAATGTAGCATTCCAAAGGATTGGAAAAGAACACAGGACATCCCCATTTTCAAGAAGGGACGTCGAACAGATGTGCAGAACTATAGACCTATATCTCTAACTTTGATCAGTAGTAGAATTTTGGAACACGTATTATGTTCGAGTATAATGACTTTTCTGGAGACTAGAAATCTACTCTGTAGGAATCAGCATGGGTTTCTAAAAAGACAATCGTGTGAAACCCAGCTCGCGCTATTCGTCCACGAGACACAGAGGGCCATAGACATGGGTTCCCAAATAGATGCCGTGTTTCTTGACTTCCACAAGGTGTTTGATACAGTTCCCCACAGTCGTTTAATGAACAAAGTAAGATCATATGGACTATCAGACCAATTGTGTGATTGGATTGAAGAGTTCCTAGATAACAGAACGCAACATGTCATTCTCAATGGAGAGAAGTCTTCTGAAGTAAGAGTGATTTCAGGTGTGCCGCAGGGGAGTGTCGTAGGACCGTTGCTATTCACAATATACATAAATGACCTTGTGGATGACATCGGAAGTTCACTGAGGCTTTTTGCGGATGATGCTGTAGTATATCGAAGGGTTGTAACAATGGAAAATTGTACTGAAATGCAGGAGAATCTGCAGCGAATTGACACATGGTGCAGGGAATGGCAATTGAATCTCAATGTAGACAAGTGTAATGTGCTGCGAATACATAGAAAGAAAGATCCCATATCATTTAGCTACAATATAGCAGGTCAGCAACTGGAAGCAGTTAATTCCATAAATTATCTGGGATTACGCTTTAGGAGGGATTTAAAATGGAATGATCATATAAAGTTGATCGTTGGTAAAGCAGATGCCAGACTGAGATTCATTGGAAGAATCCTAAGGAAATGCAATCCGAAAACAAAGGAAGTAGGTTACAGTACGCTTGTTTGCCCACTGCTTGAATACTGCTCAGCAGTGTGGGATCCGTACCAGATACGGTTGATAGAAGAGATAGAGAAGATCCAACGGAGAGCAGTGCGTTTTGTTACAGGATCATTTAGTAATCGCGAAAGCGTTACAGAGGTGATAGATAAACTCCAGTGAAAGACTCTGCAGGAGAGATGCTCCGTAGCTCGGTATGGGCTTTTGCTGAAGTTTCGAGAACATACCTTCACCAAGGAGTCAAGCAGTATATTGGTCCCTCCTACTTATATCTCGCGAAGAGACCATGAGGATAAAATCAGAGAGATTACCATAGAGCCCACACAGAGGCATACTGACAATCCTTCTTTCCATGAACAATACGAGACTGGAATAGAAGGGAGAACTGATAGAGGTACTCAAGGTACCCTCCGCCACACACCGTCAGGTGGCTTGCGGAGTATGGATGTAGATGTAGGTGTAGAAGAGCCAACAGTGACCTCACACCTGGAAGAAGCTTTCACATATCAAAACAAGATTTCTGTTCTGAAAAAGAAGGCCTCTGCAGTGTCTTCTCTGGGAAACACAAAACAACAACCAGTCCAGAAGATGAAAATGGAATGAAAACTGATCCCATTTCCAATGTGCCAATCTCCAACCACTTTTGTGCACTTTCTGATGATGAAACTGATGACAGTCTCACACCATCTGTTCCAGACCAAACTCAGACTGCCAATTCCTCCAAACCAGAATTGCCAGAAATTCTTTCATGAATCACAGAATTGCAATTTGCAACCTAAATACCTCAAATGTGGTCAAGCTCGCAAGACTGCATAATGCACGAAACTGCTAAATGTTGCACCACCTTGTCGAAATTGCAAGGACAGTCATACTGCCAACTACCAGAAATGTCTACTTAGAGATACTTCATCCCTACAATAACCAGAAGGCCAAGATGAGGAGATCTCCAATCCAAGACAGATGGGAAAGGCAAAATCCTCCTTCATCTAATCCTTACCAATCAAACTTACATCATTACCTAAAATGAAGGCTATCATGTCCAATCAATATTCAGCCCCTACTGATCGCAAAGTTGGCTGGAGCCACCTACTAACCCCTTCTCAGTCTCAAAGTAACAATCGGACTCCTGACGGAACACCAGCAAATATCACGCCTGACATCTGATTTATTCTTGGAATCAAACAATATAAAGTCCAAAAACTGATCCTGACCACATAATCCTGCCTGCTGACAAAGGCTCCATCACTGTTGTTTTGAACTGCCATCACTACCTGGCAGAAGGACACTGCCAGCTGTCAGATTCATCCAGCTACAAACCCTACCACAGTGACCCTATTCCAGAAATCCATCAGCATCTCCAGTCTCTCCTACAATCATTAGGCCCATCCCAGAATCCCTCCCCAGAGTCCATCTCTCTTCTCACCCCTACCACTCCCTGCACTCCTTCCTACCTTCTACCTGCTTCCTAAAGTCCATAAATCCAACCACCCAGGATGCCACCACTGGGGCTGGTTACTGTGCCTCCACTGAGAGAATCTCTCCTCTCATAGACCAATACCTTCAACCTATTACCTGTAACTTACCATCCTATATAAAAGATACCAACCATTTCCTCCACTGACTCTCCACAGTTCCTGTTCCTTTGCCATATGGTGTCCTGCTCGTCACTATTGATGCCACTTCCCTTTACACTACCATCCCTAATGCCCATGGCCTTACCGCTATTGAACATTATCTTTCCCAATGCCCAACAGGTTCCAAATCAACCACCACCTTCCTAGTTGCCATGACCAACTATATCCTCACCCACAGATACTTCTCCTTTGTAGGCATTACCTACAAGCAGATCCAGGGTACAGCTATGGGCAGCCACATGGCCCATCCTACGCCAACCTATTCATGGCTCATCTACAGGAATACCTCCTAAACACCCAAAATCCCAAACCTCTCATCTGGTTCAGATTCACTGATGACGTCTTCATGATCTGGATCAAGGATGAGGACACCCTATCCACATTCCTGCAGGACTTCAACACCTTCTCCCCCATTTGCTTCACCTGGTCCTATTCAACCCAATAAGCCATCTTCCTCATTGTCGACCTCCTCCTCAAAGATGTCTATATCAAACATACCAACCACCAGTAGAACCTCCACTTTGACAGCTGCCACCCATTCCATACCAAGAAGTGCCTTTCATACAGCTTAGCCACTTGTGGTCATCGCATCTGTAATGATGACCAGTTCCTCTCAAAATACACTGAAGGTCTCATTGAGGCCTTTACAGACCATAACTACCCTCCCTACTTTGTACAAAAACAGGTCTTCCATACCTTATGTTTCCAGTCACCCAACACCTCCCAAAGTCCCACCATCCAGCCACAGAGTAGCATTCCCCTTGTGGCTCAGTTTCACCCAGGCCTGGAGCAACTAAACAGTCTCTGCCAGGGTTTCGGCTACCTCTTGTCGTGCCTTGAGATGAGAACTGTTCTACCCACTATCCTTCCCACCCCTCCCACAGTGGTATTTACCACCCACTGAACCTACACAATTTCCTAGTTCATCCGTACACAACCCCCACTCCCAAGCCCTTGCCTCATGGCTCATATCCCATTAAGAGACCTAGATGCAAGACATGTCCCATACATCCTCCCACCACCATCTACTCAAGTCCAGTCACAAACATCACCTATACCATCAAAGGCAGTGTACCTGTGAAACCAGTCATGTGATCCACAAGCTAAGCTGCAACCAATATGCTGCATTCTTAGTGGGCACGACAAGCAACAATCTGTCTGTCTGCATGAATGCCCACTGACAAACTGCGGCCAAGAAACATCTGGAACACCCTTTTGCTGAGAACGCCACCCAACATGGTCTTCTTCATTTCAATGACTGCTTCACAGCCTGTGCCATCTGGATTCTTCCAACTAATTCTACCTTTTCTGAATTGCATAGGTGCGAACTCTCCCTGTAATATATCCTATGTTCTTGTAACCCTCCTGGTCTCAACCTCCGTTAGTCATTGTCCTCACCCATCATTCCCTTCTCTATTCCCATTCCAGCACTATACAGCCCTCTATTCTGCCAATACACCCAGTCTAAAACATCGTTCCTTTTCGACTACCCCCCCACCCAAATCTCTCCTCTGCCCACTGTCTTAACCTCCCAACTGCACTTAGCTGCCCTACTCTCCAACTTGTCCCTACATGCTCCCAGCAGCACTTTACTGTCCCCCACCCCTACCCTGCTATCCCTCCCCCTCCCTACCCCAGCCTCCTCCTTTCCCCCACCTGGTTGCCTCTCTCATAAAGCATTGCTGCTCACAGTCTGGCTCCAGCTACCAGAGACTTTAGTCATGTGTGTGTGAGTTGCATTTGCATGTGTGTATGTATGTGTGTGTGTGTGTGTGTGTGTTGTAGGTCTATTTTTGATAAAGGCCTTGTTGGTTGAAAGCTAACTTTCTGACAGTCTTTTGTTGTGACTTTTTGTGACTCAATATATGGGTGTAGTTTTTCAACACTCTCATTTCCAAAAAAACATCACCACCTATAGAGATCATTACTCATAGAAACATAGATCAAGCAATTCACACTCTCACATATATTGTTACTGAAAGCTACAACGCTACAACAGCCACCACTGTTCACTGTTCAGCCCATCAACTTCTACTGGAACATATGCAGGAACTCATTGCTGAGAAGAGACACTACAGATGTCACTGCCAAACTTTCAGGTTCCAGAAGATCAGGCAATATATTAGACACCAGCTACAGCAACACCAAAACCAAATTTGGGATCAGACCCTCAATGAAGTAGAACAAAATCAGAACATATTTTGGCAGATTACCAAATTAGGGAGACAACTCTAAGCAACCAGCAGACCCCTCCAAGGTCCAAATGGACTAGTCCTGCTGGCAAGGCTGAAGCCATGGTGAACTCTCTTGAGCTTCAAGTTACCACGCCAAATATCAAATATTGAGAGAGCAACAACCACAAAGAGATGGTTATCCAATAGGACTCAAGAACATTATGGCTCAACATTAAAACCTCATTTCCTAATATCACTTCTGACATCATATACGGACACATTGAAGCCCTTGGCAACAAAGAGGCACCAGGGCCTAACTGAGTCACTCGACCCCAAACAGTTGCCACCAAATGGTATCATCTTCCTAAGAAATATTTACAATGCTTGTTTACAAGCGTGCTTGGGAATTATTTGTCAGGAACCAGAAGAAATCAGTGACATGTGTGAGCAGAGAACTGCAGATGTGACAGTCAACTATCAGGTGCATTCTACACAAAGTCTGCATGTAAAACCAGACTGGCTGCAGTTATTGCATATGCTGGCTACTAGGGACAATGAAATTTGTTCTGACTTTTGCAGTGACTTGCAGCAGCTACTGGGGTAAGAAGTTTTTTAGTAGAAGCTTGCTTTCAGTGATGAAGCCAAGTTCAATGTGCCTGGAAAGATGAATCATTATAATGTGCATGTTTTCGGCACAGAGCTCCCAAATGAGATTGTGGAATACATTTGTGATTCACCTAAACTGTGACTGCTTTTGTTTACCTGGACACACGGCACCTGTGTCTTATGCAAGACAGTGGAGCAGTGGTGGATGGCGCTCATTTTCGTTGGTAGGGCTCAGAAAAAAAACTCACTAAACTTTATAATGGAATTGCTCCGAATTGTTTGTTGTATAACTTCCATTTGAATCATTCTGCTTAAAAACACAGGAAAAATAGTAATTTACCAGTAGTAATTATGCAGTTATAAATACATGCCTAATCCAAGAAATACTGTAGTTAGTAATAAAGCACACCAGGTGATCAAAAGTATCCAGACACCCCCAAAAACATACGTTTTTCATATTATGTGCATTGTGCTGCCACCTACTGCCATATACTCCATATCAGTGACCTCAGTAGTCATTAGACATTGTGAGAGAGCAGAATGGGGTGCTCAACGGAACTCACGGACTTTGAACGTAGTCAGGTGATTGGGTGTCACTTGTGTCATACATCTGTACATGAGATTTCCACACTGCTAAACATCCCTAGGTCCACTGTTTCTGATGCAATAGTGAAGTGTAAATGTGAAGGGACACATACAGCACAAAAGTGTACAGGCTGACGTCATCTATTGACTGACAGAGGCCATCGATAGTTGTGCCTCTTTTTGGCTTCAATTAATAAGAATAAGGGTATTTTATTTACCAATAATGTGTAATAGCCAGACATCTATCCAGACCATCACACAGGAATTCAAAACTGCTTCAGGATCCACTGCAAGTACTTGGATTTCATGGTCGAGCGGCTGCTCATAAGCAACACATCACACCGGTAAATGCCAAACAATGCCTTGCTTGGTGTAATGGGCGTAAACATTGGATGACTGAAGAGTGGAAAAACACTATGTGGAGTGACAAATCATGACACAAAATGAGGCGGTCTGATGGCAGGGTGTGGATATGGTGAATGCCCAGTGAAAGTCATCTATCAGTGTGTGTAGTGCCAATAGTAAAATTCGGAGGTGGTGGTGTTACAGTGTGGTCGTGTTTTTCATGGAGGGGGGTTCCACCCCTTTTTGTTTTGCATAGCACTATCACAGAACAGGCCCACATTGATGTTTTAAGCAGCTTCTTGCTTCCCACTGTTGAAGAGAAATTTAGGGATGGCAAGTGCATCTTTCAACACAATCAAGCACCTGTTCATAATACACATCCTATGGTGGAGTGGTTACATGACAATAACATCCCTGTAATGGATTGACCTGCACAGAGTCCTGACCTGAATCCTATGCAACACCTTTGGGAGGTTTTCGAATGCTGACTTCGTGCCATGCCTCACTGATGACATCAATACCTCTCCTCATTGCAGCACTCCATGAAGAATGGGCTGCCATTCCCCAAGAAAACTTCCAGCACCTGATTCAACATATGCCTGTGAGAGTGGAAGATGTCATCAAGGCTAAGTACGGGCCAACACCATATTGAATTCCGGCATTACCGATGGAGGGCACCACGAACTTGTATGTCATTTTCAGCTAGTTATCTGGATACTTTTGATCACATAGTGTATAAACAGAATGGAACTCAATTTTTTTTCTTTTTTTGTGTTCTGTGTGTAATATTTTAGTTGGTTGATCTGCACCTAAACACTTGACTTCTAGCTTATATTTCATACTTACTAAATTAAACGGCATTTTTAGCAGCAGCCTACTTCATTCATTTTAAAATCACAAATCACTGTAAGAATACTGGAGTTTCAACCACACAGTTCCAGAATAAGGAACACTGCTGGGAGATGGGCCTGTTTGCTGAATATCTCTGGAACCACAATACTGACAAATGGCTTCCATGGGTGTGAATATAAGGCAGGGGCTCACGAAAGTAAATACTATGAGGCATTCTAAACCATGTCCACATATGGGCTTCAACACAAACTTACTTTTTTAAATGGACACCCCAAATTATTCCATATGCAGACAATAACATGAGAAATCACAATAATAATGGTGTTGGTCGCATTGCAGTTCATCAATTACATCCCGACAAATTGGAATGTGAAGTTGAAACATGAAATTAATGAAACACATTGCTATTGCACTTCTCATGATGCAAGTGTGACCTACACATTGCTCATAATTGCAATGTGATTGAGGTATGTACTCTTACTTTCACTTTTATCATGAGTGCTGAAAATAATTATAAGACTCCTGCCACAAACACTGATATGTACATAATGGTTTCCCTCATATGTGTTGTATTTATCTATGTACAAGCTATGAAAAAATACTGGCTGGTGTACGCCACCCTGTTACATTGCCCAGGTCAACCCTTCACCTCTGCAACTGTGTACAGGAACAGTCTGCAATCAGCACTGTATATGGGTATGGCTCACTACAAAGCAGGCTGCTCTATATGTAAGTATGTACAGGTACATGGCACTGGTTTACTGTACACTGTAACAGGTGTCACTCTTGCAATTGTGTACTAACTTACCTGTCCAACCATTCTAGGCATTCAACGTGCTATTCACAAATGAGGAAACGGTTTACACGATATTACTGTATGAAGAATATCACTAAAATGGCACACATGAGACACAGGTGAATGCTAAGCAGTACCCTAATAGAAATCATCCATTCCATCCTATCTTCATACATACGGTTTCACGTGACAGGGCAGTTATCTCCACGAACGCAGATCCTGAGCAGAGGCATAACACATGAAGCAGCAGAGGTACCTGTTCTGGTGGCTGCTGCAATAAACCCTCATGCAACTATTCATGAAATGAAGAGACAGATGGGAATCCCTTGAACAAGCACGATGCAAATTTTGCGGTCGTAGATGCCAACCATACTGTCGGTGGGTTCTATGACAAGGCCATGACTTTTGCCTGGGGCACTGTTTACCAATGAGGCCACATTTACAAAACATGGGAACATCAATTTTCACAACATGCACTTCTGGTCACCAGAAAACCCACACTGGATTCACCAGACTGAACATCAACATTAGTAGAGTGTCAATGTATGGTGTGGTATTACAAGACACCACATCATGGGCCTGTATTTCATTGATGGCACTCTTAATGGGCGACAGTACGAACAGTTCCTCAGATGTACCTTACCTGGACTGATGGAAGACCTACCCCTTCATTTGCATCAAATAATCTGGTATCAACATGATGGATGCCTTCGCATAATGCCATGGCGGCACAATAGGTGCTGAACCAACAATTCCCACATCGATGGATTGGACGAGGCAATCCCATTCAGGGATTTCCAGCACAGTTGCCCCACAGACTTGTTTCTCTGGGGACATGTGAAAGATGTGGTGTACCAGTCAGTCCCAATAACAATGCCCAATGTGAAAGCCCATATTACCACTGCGTGTGCTGCAATAACACCACAAACACTGTCAGCTGTGAGTGGATCCATAATGGGGAGTGCACAGTGGTGTTGTAAAGCAAATGGTGATTTCTTAAAACAAAGATTGTAACATTTCAGCTGTAAAATGTGTGACTGCACACTGGTATAAATTTTGTGTACTATATGAATGTTTTGTTGGTACTATTGTATGTTTATGTATGCATTGCACCATCTGCAGCTGTCCATTCATGATGCCGTCATTAAAGATGTTCAGTGACATGTCCTGTATGTGGCATGTATTCCTCTGTGCAGCCCTTTGACAGTCATTAATTATGTTTACTCTGGCCAGTGATTATTCGTATTTAATAACTATTATGCCCACTGTAGTACTGTCAAAAACTTCAGTAAAGCACATATGAGTAAACCATGTCCTTGTTTTCATTGTGGTTGATTGCTCTCTCTCTCTCTCTCTCTCTCTCTCTCTCTCTCTCCCTCTCATGCACAGTACCCTACAAAATCTTTATGTTAAAACTATACACACAACTTTGAGTAATTACGTAAAAGATATTTTTCATGGTATACTTAGTTCAGATTTCACACACACACACACACACACACACATATTGTCGCGGAAGAAGCTGAGTAGTGCACTTGGAGTTCAAAACTCACCTCAACTCAAACATTTTAATTTCTGTATTCAATTCAAGTACATTCTAGAAGTATCCACAAATCGCAGGAATCATTGTACTGGAATGTTCTGTAGCTGTATATATACCATATGTGTTCTGGCCGGAGGCAGTTCACTCCGCACTCGTGTATGTGCAAGTGCTGAATAACCCTTCGTTAAGTGAAGTTAGTGTTGGTCATTCATCTACTTACCTCTTCCTCTATGTGACATTATCTGGTGGGGGCGCTGGGTATTGGAACTTGTGATCCCGCACATTATTGACGACACAGTGGCTCCCATCAGGCCATGACAGAGCTGCCGTTTACGTGGTGAGAAACCCGAGTTTGAGCCATATTCAACATATCACAATCTATCGGAGACAGAAGAACAAGAGGACATTACGATGACAGCAGTTGTGTGCCACCACATGAGACATCCTTCCGGGTTCTCTGTTGATGATGGCCAAGATCCAAACAAGTGGCTGAAGGTATATGAGTGTATAGCCAAATTTAACAAATTTGGGTTACGTATTTTTATACTTGGAGGGCACTGCCAAGCAATGGTATGAGAACAACGAGGAGAACTTCGCAACCTGGGAAGTATTCCAGGTGGAACTGCGCAAGTATTTCGGTGACACACAACGACAGAAGTACAAGGCTGAAGATAAATTAAAGTGCAGGACACAGTGTCCAGGTGAAACGACAGCGTCCTGCATTCATGTCATCTTGGAGGTGTGTGAAATAGTGGATCCCTGAATGAAGGAGGAAGATAAGGTTGCACATCTCATGAAGGGTGTTGCTGAGGACATGTATAAAGCCCTAGTCCTCAAGGAGGGTTCGACAGCAGACAACTTCATAAAATGTTGCCAGTATATTGAGACAATGCATCAAAACAGAATTACATGCAAGAATTTTGAACAGCTTCCAAACGTTGTATCGATGTCTGTGATGGAGGAAGAAACTGATTTCACAAGTGTTCTTCATCAGATAGTGAGAGAGGAAGTTCAGAAGGTACTTGGATTGCATGGCGAGCAAAAAACCGAGACAAATGGTAAAAAAGTCGAGACCCAGGTGAAGTTACGTTCCTACAATGCCGTATGAGGAACCTGTTTGGGCACCAAGGAAGACTGATGCCTGGAGAACCCAGGATAACCAACCAGTATGTTTCCACTGCAGAAGACCGGGACATGTAGTGCGCTATTGTCAAGAAAAGCTGCGGATATTTGATGATACCCGCACCAGAAGACAGCAGACCGATCTTAGCTGATGCCAACTCTGGGACGACGAAGATGAACAAGAAGCTGTGGGTGCAGGACGACGTGGGTCACCACTGCCGCAAGCTAGCTGCTGGAGAGGATGCTCCCCAATATGCCGATCAAGATCTCCATCGCAGTTTAGGGACTGCAGCCAATCACCTAGCTGCCGCAACCTGGAAAACTAAAGGGTGTGACCTTCCTTGGAGGTGAGGCCGCTGACGAGAAAAATCCTCTGACATCAGTCACTACAAAAATGATAGGAAACTACATTGATATCCTCATGGATGGCCGACCAGCCCAAGCTCTTGTGGAATCTGGAGCATCATATTCAGTCATTTCAGAGAAGTCCCATCGCCAGTTGCAGAAAACTGTATTCGTCGACAAAAAAACATCTCTGCTGAAGGTGGCTAATGGGAAATATGTAAAACCTACAGGAAGATGTGTCATTCGCGTGGGTATAAGTGGCCATACACAGCCCTTAGAATTCATCATCTTACAAGAGTGTAGTCATGATGTCATTCTCGGACAGGACTTTTTGAAAGCATCTCAAGCAATTATAGATTGTGGCCATTCGAAGATTATGCTAGACAAGATGAGATACTGTGGACAGGAAGATGCGCATCCTAGTGTGTGGAGACTATGTGTGCCGGATGAAGTGATCATTCCTGCAGTCAGCACTAGAAAGGTAGCTGTCATGTGTCATGCCATGCATCAACCCATGGATCTTGTAGTGGACTGTAAGAGAAGCACATCACTGAAGAATAGCTTGGTCATCCCAGCCTCTGTCATCTCGTTTAAGAACAGATTCGGTGAATTGTGGATAGTTAACTGTCGCCAAGAACTGCAGATCCTTCCAAGACGCATGTGTGTAGCAAATACTGAGCCGTTAATTGCAGAACAGCTGAGCGTCATAGATACCTCCCATGCCAAGTCTGTGGGCAAAATTAGCGCTGCCACTACGAGACAAGATCTTCAAGCTTGACTATCACTAGATCTCACTAAGGAACAACAGAGGAAGCTACTTGCCATTCTCCAAGAGTTCTCTGAATGCTTCAATCCACAGGTGAAGAGCAAATTAGACAAATCGATGGTGAAGCACCGGATTAGCACTGGAGACCATCAGCCAATAAGCCAGAGAGCATACCACGTGTCAGCAACGGAACGTCGAATGATTCGCGACGAGGTTGAGGGAATGATGAAGAATGACATCATTCAGCCTTTGCAGAAACCATGGCTGTCATCAGTGGTTCTCGTCAGGAAGTAGGATAGGAGTTGGTGCTTTTGTGTTAATTACAGGAAGCTTAATAAGATAACTAAAAATGACGTGTACCCTCTTCCACAAATTGACAGTACACTAGATTGTCTGAAGGGGGCTATGTTTTTCTCAACCATGGACATGTACCCGGGATACCGGAAAATCAAAGTAGATGAGGCTGATCGTGAGAAAACTGCATTCATCACCCCTGAGGGCCTCTATGAGTTTAAGGTAATACCATTTGGTTTGTGTAATGCACCAGCAACTTTTGAACCAATGATGGATAATCTTGTAAGGCACGTGAAGTGGCTGATGTGTCTTTGTTATTTAGATCACATTATAGCGTTCTCAGAGACATCTGATGAACAAATAAGATGACTGAAGGCCGTTCTTAAGTGTCTCCAACAAGCCAGACAGAAACTTAATCCAAGAAAGTGTCTCTTTGGAGCAAAAGAAATACCTTCTGGCAAACAAAGGGGTGTGGCCAGACCCAGAAAAGGTGAGAGCTATAACAGAATTTCCTATTCCTAAAAGTATTAGAGCTGTGGAAAGCTTCCTCGGATTATGTTCTTATTACCATTGTTTTATCAAAGACTTTTGTATCAAAGCCAGGTCACTCCAAGAGTTGTTAAAAGCCGATGCAAAATTTATCTGGGGTGGTGCTCAACAAGATTCTTTCGTTGTGCTGTGAAAAGCTCTGACGACTGACCCTGTACTTGTTCTGTGTGATGAGAGAGCACCTATAGAACTACACACAGATGCCAGTGGGTCTGGGATCGGTGCTGTTCTGGTGTAGATTTCGGATGAAAGAGAATGTCTTGCTGTGATCTGGGCCATGTGCAGATTTCGACAGTATCCCTATGAAAGGCCATTTACAGTTTTTACAGACCATCATTCACTTTGTTGGCTGACAGGTCTTAAGAACTCAACACGACTACTCGCCAGGTGGGCACTACGTCTTTAAGAATATGACATTACCATAGTGTACAAAAATGGAAGAAAAAACAAAGATGCCAACTGTCTCTCAAGAAACCCTGTGCAAGACCATCAAGACTTTGAAGAAGATAGTGACTGTCTCGCTGCACTCCAGGATCTCTCTGCTGAGCAGAAGAAGGACGCCAAGATATCTCAAATTATGCTTGCCTTAAATCAGCCAGAGAATGTGAAAGGACAATTTAAGGTAGTTAATGGATTACTTTGCAAGAAAAACAAAATGGTTCAAATGGCTCTGAGCACTATGTGACTTAACTTCTGAGGTCGTCAGTCGCCTAGAACTTAGAATTAATTAAACCTAACTAACCTAAGGACATCACAGACATCCATGCCCGAGGCTGGATTTGAACCTGCAACCGTAGCGGTCACTCAGTTCCAGACTGCAGCGCCTAGAACCACAAGGCCACTCCGGCCGGCTTGCAAGAAAAACTTTGATCCGTTTGGAAAGAGGTGGCTACCAGTGATTCCTAAACACATGCGCTTAAATGTTCTACAGAAATTCCATGACACACCTGGGGCCAGACATTTAGGATTTATTAAGACATACGATAGGATCCGCAGGAGATTTTTCTGTCCAGATTTATTTAGGAGTGTCCGTCACTATGTGTCGCACTGTCGAGAGTGCCAGAGGAGAAAGGCAGTTCCTCAGAAACCACCTGGCCGACTCATACCAATTCCACCAGCCGAAACGCCTTTCCAGCGTGTTGGGATTGACCTCCTTGAATGATTTCCAACGTCTGCTAATGGCAATAGATGGATTATTGTTTGCACTGATTATCTGATGCGCTATGCCATTATAAAAGCCATGGAAACCACCAAAGCATTTGAGGTGGCCAAATTCATTGTAGAAGACATTGTATTAAAACACAGTGCCCCAAGGTCATTAATTACGGATCCAGGGAAAGTTTTTCAATCGAATTTTGTGACAGAGATAAACCGTCAGTGCAACATTATTCATTACATGACGACCGCCTACCATCCGCAAACTAACGGGCTTACTGAACTCCTTAATAAGACCTTGGCCGATATGCTATCAATGTTCGTCAATGTTGAGTAGAGAAACTGGGATGAGGTGCTAATTTCATGACGTTTGCCTACAACACCACCAAACAAGACACCACAGAATTTATGCCATTTTTCCTGGTGCACGGGCGTGAGGCAACGATGACGATGGACACTGTGTTTCCGTTACATCCTGACGACGTGGACAATGACTACATCAGACAGGTGTTAACCAGAGCTGAGGAAGCTTGGCAGTTAGCTCGACTCTGCACACTACAGACTCAAGAAAACGATCACTGAAGATATGACACGAGCCACTGTCCTGTTGTCTACCAGCTTGGTGACCTTGTCTGGGTCTTCATTCATGTTTGGAAGGTTGGTGTCTCTGAGAAGCTCCTCAGGCGCTACTTTGGACTTTATAAGGTTGTAAGACAGTTGTCTGATGTTATTTATGAAGTTGAAGATTTCGACCCTGACACAAGACTACGAAACATCAGAGATACAGTCCATGTCCTTCGAATGAAGCTGAGTAATTATTTCAGCAGATACATGAATTTTAGCTTTATCCACAAAAGTTCTTGCAGTAGCTGCATTGTCTTGTTTCAAGTCTTTTGTATTTTAAATGATCTAGAAATTCTACTGCTGAATAGAAGCAAGAAGCAATGTTGTTGTTGTTGTGGTCTTCAGTCCTGAGACTGGTTTGATGCAGCTCTCCATGCTACTCTATCCTGTGCAATCTTCTTCATCTCCCAATACCTACTGCAGCCTACATCCTTCTGAATCTGCTTAGTGTATTCATCTCTTGGTCTCCCTCTACGATTTTTACCCTCCACACTGCCCTCCAATGCTAAATTTGTGATCCCTTGATGCCTCAAAACATGTCCTACCAACCGATCCCTTCTTCTAGTCAAGTTGTGCCACAAACTTCTCTTCTCCCCAATCCTATTCAATACCTCCTCATTAGGTACGTGATCTACCCACCTTATCTTCAGCATTCTTCTGTAGCACCACATTTCGAAAGCTTCTATTCTCTTCTTGTCCAAACTAGTTATCGTCCATGTTTCACTTCCATACATGGCTACACTCCATACAAATACTTTCAGAAACGACTTCCTGACACTTAAATCTATACTCAATGTTAACAAATTTCTCTTCTTCAGAAACGATTTCCTTGCCATTGCCAGCCTACATTTTATATCCTCTCTACTTCGACCATCATCAGTTATTTTACTCCCTAAAGAGCAAAACTCCTTTACTACTTTAAGTGTCTCATTTCCTAATCTAATTCCCTCAGCATCACCCAATTTAATTTGACTACATTCCATTATCCTCGTTTTGCTTTTGTTGATATTCATCTTATATCCTCCTTTCAAGACACTGTCCATTCCGTTCAACTGCTCTTCCAAGTCCTTTGCTGTCTCTGACAGAATTACAATGTCATCGGCAAACCTCAAAGTTTTTACTTCTTCTCCATGAATTTTAATATCTACTCCAAATTTTTCTTTTGTTTCCTTTACTGCTTGCTCAATATACAGATTGAATAACATCGGGGAGAGGCTACAACCCTGTCTCACTCCTTTCCCAACCACTGCTTCCCTTTCATGCCCCTCAACTCTTATAACTGCCATCTGGTTTCTGTACAAATTGTAAATAGCCTTTCGCTCCCTGTATTTTACCCCTGCCACCTTCAGAATTTGAAAGAGAGTATTCCAGTTAACATTGTCAAAAGCTTTCTCTAAGTCTACAAATGCTAGAAATGTAGGTTTGCCTTTTCTTAATCTTTCTTCTAAGATAAGTCGTAAGGTTAGTATTGCCTCACGTGTTCCAACATTTCTACGGAATCCAAACTGATCTTCCCCGAGGTCCGCCTCTACCAGTTTTTCCATTCGTCTGTAAAGAATTTGCGTTAGTATTTTGCAGCTGTGACTTATTAAACTGATAGTTCAGTAATTATCACATCTGTCAACACCTGCTTTCTTTGGGATTGGAATTATTATATTCTTCTTGAAGTCTGAGGGTATTTCACCTGTCTCATACATCTTGCTCACCAGATGGTAGAGTTTTGTCACGACTGGCTCTCCCAAGGCCATCAGTAGTTCTAATGGAATGTTGTCTACTGCCGGGGCCTTGTTTTGACTCAGGTCTTTCAGTGCTCTGTCAAACTCTTCACGCAGTATCTGATCTCCCATTTCATCTTCGTCTACATCCTCTTCCATTTCCATAATATTGTCCTCAAGTACATCGCCCTTGTATAAACCCTCTATATACTCCTTCCACCTTTCTGCCTTCCCTTCTTGTCTTAGAACTGGGTTGCCATCTGAGCTCTTGATATTCATACAAGTGGTTCTCTTCTCTCCAAACGTCTCTTTAATTTTCCTGTAGGCAGTGTCTATCTTACCCCTAGTGAGACAAGCCTCTATATCCTTACATTTGTCCTCTAGCCATCCCTGCTTAGCCATTTTGCACTTCCTGTCCATCTCATTTTTGAGACGTTTGTATTCCTTTTTGCCTGCTTCATTCACTGCATTTTTATATTTTCTCCTTTCATCAATTAAATTCAATATCTCTTCTGTTACCCAAGGATTTCTATTAGCCCTCGACTTTTTACCTACTTGATCGTCTGCTGCCTTCACTACTTCATCCCTCAGAGCTACCCATTCTTCTTCTACTGTATTTCTTTCCCCCATTCCTGTCAATTGTTCCCTTAGGCTCTCCCTGAAACTCTCTACAACCTCTGGTTCTTTCAGTTTATCCAGGTGCCATCTCCTTAAATTCCCACCTTTTTGCAGTTTCTTCAGTTTCAATCTGCAGTTCATAACCAATAGATTGTGGTCAGAATCCACATCTGCAATGATCCAATAAAAATGCCCTTAGGGTTTTACAAAAGAGTACTTTATACGGAAGACTATTGTAAATTTGTATAGCGGTGTTTATTGTGGAGGTTTAATAGGCTGATGTCCTTATTAACTGGACATGAAACTTTTCCTTTTGTCTTGTATAATGTTCATGGATATTAAAATTTTCATTTAAATCTCTTAAATTCTTTCTAATATATTTACAGATTTCTAGTATATACATACAGAGAAGACGGAGAATTGATGACTTTTGAAAGAGGGGTTTGCAAGAATCTGTTTGTCGAGCATGTTGCATTGCTCTTAACGTTCTTTTTTGACTTAAGAAGATGACTGAAATATGCGGTGTATTACCCCAGAAAATAATTCTGTACAGTAGGATGCAATGGAACAGGGCAAAGTAGGCAGTTCGGACAGTGCCATAACTTGCTTTGACAGAGAGTAAATGCAGACTGTAACATATTTTCTTTAGTTTTCCATTAATTTTGATTGTATGTGTGTGCCATTTGAAGATATTTTGAAGCCATAAGCCTAAAAATTTTGTTTCCAGAGAAGGTGAAATTTTGTTGGAGTTTATTGTCACACTGGTGCAGCATGCATCACCTTTAAAATGGAAATTTAGGAATGTTGTTTTTTGGTGTTTATCATAAGTTTATTCCACTCAAACCAACTTTTTAGCTGTTCAGTAGTCTTATTAACAGCTGTTTGAAGCTGACTTGGGGTATTTCCTGTACTTAGGACGCTAGTGTCATCTGCAAAAAAAGTGTTTGTTTGTGACTCAATGTTCAGGTCTAGATCATTTATATACAGGAGAAAGACGATTGGCCCAAGAATGGATCCCTGAGGGACTCCGTCATTTAGAACATCTGCATCTAAGAAGCATGTCCTGCTGTTTTCCTTTAGTTCACGTTTTACTTGAATTTTTTGTTTCCTGTTTGCCGAGTACACATTGAATCATTTTAGTGCAGTGCCTCTAATGCCATATACTTGGAGCTTCTCCAACAATATGTTGTGGTCCTGTATGTCAAAGGCTGTACTTATGTCTAAAAAAATGCCAGTGCCTCTTTGTTTTTAGTCTATTGCTTGCAGAGCATTTTCTATAAAATTGCAGTTTGCACTGGTTGTTGATTTATTTTATCTGAATCCATGCTGAGACTCAGTGAGAATTTTGTTTTTCTCTAAGAATTTCATTAACCTATTATACATTACTTTTTCTGTGATTTTAATAAATCCTGATAATAATGAAACTGGTCTATAGTTTTTATAATTGTTTTGTCTCGTTTCTTATTGATAGGGACCACTTTATCAATTTTTAAACTTTCTGGAAATGTGCCTTCAGAAAAGATGAATTTACTATATCTGCAAGAGGAAGTGAAATGTTTTTAATAGATTGCTTTATCATGTAATCAGGAATACCATCAATCCCTGATGACATTTTCCCATGGACTGATGCAGCACTGATTTCATCTGGGGCGTTCCATCAGTGTTAATTGAAGAGGAACATGAGTACACTTTGTTTTTCTGTTTCTTTCTAGTATCTGTTTTGTCACTGACTATTAAATTACTTGTGAGAGGAAATGCAATTTGTAAGTAATCAACAAAGATGCTAGAGAATTTCTCAAACTTTTTGTTGGTATCATCTACTTGCAAAACTTCTTCCCACCTTTCTCCTGATAAAAGGGTGTTGAATGTTTCTACATTGTATGTATTAAACTGTCTTGCTGTTATAGTTCTCGTTGTGCAGTAAGTGGCTTTGGATGGTGACAACTTGAGCTTTGTGATCAGTAAAGTTTGAGTGGTTTTATTCATCTGTAGATCTCTTTTTACAATGATATAGGACATGTCAAACTATTTGCAAGTTTAGACCAATTTAAAATAAGCTAATTCATGTACACATGCATTTACAGACTGCTAGAGACAACCATTAGATTTACTCCTGGTATGCAATACTTTTTTTTACAAATAACTTATTAAATAATGTAATGCCACACTGTTCACTCGTATCTCACTATTACTCAATGGACACAATTTACACACATTATTTCTTAACACTTCACACACACACACACACACACACACACACACACACACACACACACACACACACACATACTGGTGATCTCTGGGCCATTTACTGTACCACAACTTCCCATTTGATATCCTGAAAAACTGTGTCAGCATCCCTCTATGAGTGAGATGTTGAGTTCATAAAAAGGAAGAGGTGTTAGTGTTGTGGTATGCATAGCTTGGGGGTAAATATTTATAGAATAGAAAAAAAAGAAGGGAAAAAACATAGTGTGAAGTTGTTACATGGAACATTGCATGTTTTATAACCATTATTATTATTTAGTTGTATACTTTTTTTTACCAAACCCCTACTCTCTTTTATCTAAGTAAGCCTACAATATATAAAATATATTGCATAACAGGAACTTTTTAGCTGCCTTTTTAAATAAGTGTATTTCTGCAATTTCTTTAATCTCTTTTGGTAATTTATTGTACAGTTTCATTCCTAGGTAGAAAATGCTGTTTTGAGATTTATGTTTATTTTTTCTTGGTAAATGTAAGCTGAGTCTAGCTCTTGTTCCATGGTCATACACAGAGCTGTTTGTGCAGTAATTACCCATGTTATTTTTGATGTGTACAACTGACTGGTACATGTATTCACATGGTGCAGTTAAAACCCCAGTGTTTTGAACAGATCCTTACATTGAGCTCAATTACTATTTGTGGTTATTATTCTTATGGCTCTTTTCTGGAGTTTGAAAATGGTGTTCATATTTTGTGCATTTGTTCCCCAAAACACAATGCCATAGCTAAGAATTAAGTGTACATATGAATAGTATGTAACTAGAAGACAATGCATGTTACACACTGATGATAGTATTCTAAGGGCATAACATGCTCATAACATTTGGTTTGCAAGTACCTTTGTGTGTTCACGCCCGTCAACTGAGAATCAATACTCACTCCTAGAAATTTTGCATTTGTTACACAGTCTATAGAGGTGCCAACTACATTTCATTTAACATTGTCATTTTTCCTCTTCAAACTGAATTTCATGGCATTAGTTTTCTTTATGTTCAACGTCACTTTATTTCTTATTGACCAATCGTAAACTTCCATGAGAGTTTCATTTGCTTTCTCTGCGAAGAGTTCTCTTATTTTCTCAGTGACTTTAATATTGCTGTCATCAGCGAAGAGAATTTTTTCACCATGAGGAGCAGTACTGGGAAAGTCATTGATGTATATCAGGAATAGTATTGGTCCTAATATGTTACCTTGCGGAACCCTTCTATTAATGTATTTTGGTTCTGATAAGTGTTTTATTAAATGTTTAGATCTATTTGAAGATGTGTTATCTCTACTTTTTGTACCCAATCTGTTAGGTATGATCGAAACCAGTCATTAGCTATCCTTCTTATTCCTAATGCTTCTAATTTATTTAATAGAAACTTGTGGTCGACTGTATCAAAGGCCTTAGAAAGATCCAAAAACATGCCTGTGAGACACTCATCTTTATCAAGAGCATCAAGTACAACTTTTGTGAATTCTACTATGGCTGACTCCTTATTTTTTCCACTTGAGAAACCAAACTATGATTCGCTTAAAAGATTGTATTTATTCAGGTAATTCATTAATCTGTCTTTCGTAATTGCTTCTATTATTTTTGAGAATGATGACAGCAGGGAAATGGGCCAGTAATTTTCTATGTCTTCTGCATTACCTTTCTTGAGCAAAGGTACAACTCTTGCCTGTTTTAACTGCTCTGGAAATGTCCCTGATGTGAAGGATTCACTTATTATATTTGTTAAGGGGCCTTGTATAATCCCTATGCACTGTTTCAGTACACACATTGGTACTTCATCTAAGCCTACTGACATTTAATTTCTTAGTTTTTGAACAGTTTTATTAATTTCATTCTCTGTAGTTGGAAGTAACATCATTGTATTTAGCGCAACATTATTTACAGGTGTTATATTTGTTTTGGGGAATTCTTGCTGTAACTTCTCTGCAATACTTGAAAAATGCTTGCTTACATGGTATGCTAAGTGTTGTGGATCATTTATTACCTTATTCCCCTCCCCTAGCAGTATGTTATTCTGCATTTCTTTGCCTCTCCCCATTTCCTTTTTTATAACATCCCAGACTGCTTTATATATTTGTCATTAAATGACTTTTGTGCAGCAGTCAGCACCTTCCTATAGATCTTTCTGTATCTGTGATAGAAATTTAAGAATTCTGGCTCATTGTGACTCTCTTTCATGGAACTGAGGTATTTAAGTGTTTGGAAGGACTTCTAAACACCTGCTGTTATCCATCTGTTTTTGTGTGTGTAATAACACTGTTCACGTTTACGTCGCACTTCACTTGGCGTAGACCGGGACTGTGCCCTACGCATGCTCGATGTTAACTGACGGGCACGGCCCGTGCTGCCTGAGTTGTTGTTGTTGTTGTTACGCCGGCAGAGGTCGTGTCCGAATTCTCTCGTGCCCTCTGGTGGACGGGACTCTACTTGCGGCAACTACCGTCCGTGACGCGCCGTGCTGATGTGCGCCTCCCGCGATCTTCCTGGTGGCTACTGCACTTCTCCTCCTTTGGGGGGTGAAGCCACTGTGATCCACTGCGTCGGAAGGTGGAGCATCGGGCAGGAGCTATGACCTCCACATCCATTGGAAGGCCGGAGTCAAGGGGATCTGCCAATCCTCGAGCCGGAACATTCGAATACGGCTGGAAGTGACCCACACAAAGAGGCCCCCCGTCATCCCACCATCGGAGCCTGGGACAGAACGGGCGACAAGCTGTCGAACTCCGGATCCTGTGCCACCTCGGGAGGGGCAAGACCCAGTGGCGTGGATGATGGGGAAGGGACGATCACAGGTGAACCAGCCTCCTGAGAAACCGGGCCTGCGAGGGGGGCCGGCTCTCGCTGGGGCATCTCGAACGATGGCGATGCCGGTGCTGGAGCTACTGGAGGCTGCCAAGGCTGAGAACCATCGCAGTGCGGCAGAGTCACAGCGGGGAGAGGCGGTAACGTCCCCTGAGAAACCAACACGGGTGCCGGCAATGGGGAAGCCAGTGTCCGAGAGGTCGGAGGGTGGGTACCCAAACGTGGACGTAGCTGAGTTTGGTGACGACGTACCACCCGGTCCCCTGCCTGCAAGGTATAGAGCCGGAGGCCATTTCGGCGCAGGACCACCGCTGGTATCCAACGTGGATTGCGACCAAACCCACATGCCCAGACCGACATACCCAGTGGAAAGCCAGGTACTCCGTTTTGCAAAGACTGGCGAGGACCACGCCAGTTGAGGTGCAGCAGAGTCCTAGGTTGGCGCCCATGGAGGAGCTCTGCAGGGCTGCGTTCGCCCATTGGTGTGGTCCGCTATGCCGTGAGGAAAAACGTCAATGCCTCCTCCGCAGGAAATTCATGCACATACTTTTTCATCTGCATCTTAAATATGTGCACCATGCGCTCGGCTTCCCCATTCGATTGTGGATGGAAGGGGGGAGAGCAAACGTGCCGAATACCGAAGCGCCTACAAAAATCCTGGAAGGTCTGCGAAATAAACTGCGGTCCATTGTCCGAGACCAGAGTGATTGGCAGACCTTCCACAGAAAAGATTTTTGCTAGTGCCTGGATTGCAACTTCTGAAGTGGTTGAGGAGCAGCGAACCACATATGGGAATCAGGAATAAGCATCAATGACAATGAGCCAAAAGCCATTGAGAAACGGGCCCGCAAAATCGACTCTAGAACTAGTGATCGGGAAGCCATCAACCGCTTGGCGGGACGCCACATCCAAATGAAAACACATAATCTCTTCTCGATCGAACTTAGGATCCAGGCCCACTGGAATATGGGAAAGAGCGTCGACATTGACATGCTGTCCGGTAGGGCGAAAATGAATGTCATAATGGTACTTAGAGAGGAACAAGGCCCAGCGCTGTAGTCTGTGGGCCGCCCTATCTGGAATCTGAGAGGCGGGGCCAAATAACGATATTAACGGCTTATGGTCAGTGATTAACTGAAACTTCGTGCCATACAAGAAAGGGTGAAACTTGGTAACAGCGTAGACAATGGCCAAAGCCTCTTTTTCCACCTGGGAGTAATAGACCTGCGCGAGACTAAGAGTTTTAGATGCAAACGCCAGTGGTTGCTCGGAACCATCTGCGTTGCGATGGGCCAGGACCGCCCCCACCCCATACTGCGAAGCATCTGTAGCCAGGACCAACGGCTTATGGGGGTCAAAAGTAGCCAAACAAGGCGCTGACGTGAGGAGGCCCTTCAACGAGTTGAATGCTCGCTCGCATGCAGGCGACCAATCAAAAGGAACACCCTTGCGCAGAAGGCAGTGCAGGGGGCGGGCTATGGTGGAAGCCCTGGGAATGAACCGGTGGTAATAGGCTATCTTGCCTAAAAAGCTTGTAACTCTTACAGCGAAGCGGGCCGAGGAAGGTCGATGATACCTTGGATCAAACTTCCTAGTGGCTGGACGCCGTGTTGAGAGATGGTGTAGCCCACATACTCAATGGACTGTTGGAAGAAGTTTGACTTATGCAGGTTGCAACGCAAGCCCACAGACCTGAATTTGAGAAAGAGGGTGCGAAGGTTGTGCAAGTGTTCCTTCGTGCTGTGGCCTGTGACAATTATGTCATCCAGGTAATTAATACAATGAGGGATTGTCGACATGACGTGCTCAAGATGACGCTGGAATATCGCCGGGGCACTGGATATTCCGAAGGCCAGCCGCTGATATTGGTAAAGGCCAAACGGGGTTTTGACGACCGTCAGCCGTTTGGAGTCCTCATCAAGTGGTATCTGATGATAAGCCTCCGAAAGATCGATTTTCGAAAAATATTGGCCTCCCGCCACGGCGGAGAACAATTCATCAGCACGAGGCAAAGGATAGGTGTCCACCACCAATTGGGAATTAATGGTGGCCTTGAAATCGCCACAAAGACGTAATTTTCCCGAGGGTTTCCTTACAATAACGAGGGGCGAAGCCCACTCACTAGAAGAAATGGGAAGAACGACCCCCAGGGCTGTCAGCCGGTCTAGCTCGTCCTTTACCTGAGGGCGGAGAGCCAAGGGGATCTGCCTCGCGCCTAGAAAATGCGGGCGAGCCGACGCCTTCAACGTAAAGTGAGCTTCAAAATCTGAAACACGCCCCAGGCCCTCCTCAAAGATATCTGGAAAGTCTGAGATCAAAGATTCCAATGATTGATAGGGAACGTCTTCGGAGACCAACTGTATGGTGTCAGCGATAGAAAAACCGAAAGCTTGAAAGGCATCCAAGCCAAAAAGGTTAGAGGAGCTCGCGTCACTGACAACAATAAAAGTAATAGGCCGAGTGACTGATTTGTAAGTCACGTCGGTAGTGAATTGACCCAGTAGGGGAATGAACTGTTTACCATAACCGCGTGGACGCCGGTAAACTGGCGCCAACGGGGGCGATCCAAGGTCGGTATAAGTTTGTGCATTCAACAACGAAACTGCCGCGCCCGTATCTACTTGCACTTGTAACCGGCGCGACAGAACCGACACCTCAATAAAGAGTTTGCGTGCCGATGCGTCGGGAGCCTGGCCCGATGAAACTTCCTGAATGTCAACGTCCATGTCCTCTGTACCTGCTTCCTTCGATTCTTTTGAGGCTGAGCGGCAAACTTTAGCAATGTGACCTTTTTTATTACATTTGATCAACGCTGGGGGCACTCTGACCGATCATGATGTATATAGCACGACGCACAGGACGGCAACAGGGGCCGGCGGCCGGAATTCTGTTTACGCGCCGTACGGGAGCGGCCGTAACGGCCGGATTGTACCGCTCGCACGTCGTCCACCTCGGACGCAGTGGACGCGGCCGCGCCGCCCTGAACCGCCGCGACGTCGCACCACGCTTCCAGCTGTTGACCTGCGGCGTGAGAGACTTCATACGATTGAGCAATGGACAGGACTTCCTCGAGGGAAGGGCTGCAGGGCCCGTTGCCGGACCTCCCTATCAGGGGCCGAACGTAGGCATACGACTCTCGCGACTGCTCCGTGACAAAATGACACTTGCGACTAAGACCGTGCAGGGTAACGGCCCACGCCCGGTAAGACTGATGGGGCTGTTTCTTGCATTGATAGAACTCGACCCTAGCCGCCACAACATGCGTGCGGCGGCGATAATATGAAGAGAGCAATGAACACAGTGCGTCAAAAGACAAAGACGAGGGTTCCTGCAACGGCGCTAGCTGCCGCAAAACTTGATATAGCGAGGGAGATATCCGAGACAAGAAGAGAGCACGACATACCTCCGCATCGGCAACATGAAACGCCTGGAAATGCTGCCGAAGGCGATGTTCATATGCGTCCCAATCCTCCACCGTCTCGTCATACGGGGGAAAGGGAGGAGGGAACGGCGCTGGAGCAGACTGCGTTGAGAGCAACGCCGGAAGCACTTGTTTCATGATGGCCATGAGCTCCGTCTGCTGCTCAACCAAAACCCGCACTAAATCCTCCATGCCGTGGAGAAGTTGCGAAACCGGAACAACGACGCAACACGCGAAAGAACGACCCTACTCGTCGCCAATTGTGTAATAACACTGTTCACGTTTACGTCGCACTTCACTTGGCGTAGACCGGGACTGTGCCCTAGGCATGCTCGATGTTAACTGACGGGACCGGCCCGTGCTGCCTGAGTTGTTGTTGTTGTTGTTGTTACGCCGGCAGATGTCGCGTCCGAATTCTTCCGTGCCCTCTGGTGGACTGGACTCTACTTGCGGCAACTACCGTCCGTGACGCGCCGTGCTGATGTGCGCCTCCCGCGATCATTCTGGTGGCTACTGCAGTGTGATGTTGATACAGACATGAAAACTTTTGGAAATGCCTTTTCAGAGTTCAATATAAATAATGTGGAGAATATAGAGAATTTCTTATTCATATTGGTTTCCTTATACACTTCATTCCAGCTTCATTTTGCTAGTTCTTTTGAAAAATCATGTATTTTGATTTCTGATAGATATCGTTTGGGTAGTTTAGTGAATGATTGGATGCCTGAATTTACTGTTGTTATTTGACAGAGATGGTCTGATAGTCCAAGGTCTTTTACAGCTACATCACATTTTTCCCTGTCCATTTTTGTGGCCATATGGTCAATTACTGATGAAGACACTGTAGTAACCCTTGTTGTGCTATTGACCAATAGGGACATGCCAAAACTTTGAAGGATATTTATGAGGGTGCTGCTGGATTCATTTATGATATTAGTGTTGATGTTAAAGTCCCCACACAGAATTATGCTGACCTTTGTACTTGAGACTTTATCTGGAACTTCTGTTAATTTATTGAAAAAAGTATCCCCACTACCACTGGGAGATCTATACACATATAAAATGATTAATCTCTTGGTGACATCAAGCCCTTTTAATTAAATAGCTGATATTTCAAACTGTTTGTCTTCACTTACTGAACTGAGGTCATGTTTTGATTTGAACTGTGTTCCTTTTCTGATATAAATGCATGACCCTCCACCCCTTGAAGCAGTTCTGCAGTAAGAGTTTGCCATTTCATACAGTGATAATACTACATGTTGGATTTCTGTGTCTCTACACCAGTGCTCAGTAACACAAACTACTGTGCTGTTCAAAGATTGGAGCTCAACTTCTATTAGTTGTATTTTATTTTTTACTGACTACATGTTTTGATGGAGGATTGTTAAGTCTGTGAAATTCTCCATGCTACTCTTTCCAATGGTTTGTTTTTCTTTGTGACATCTGGTGTGTGTGATATTTGAAGTGTTAAAATCTGTCTTGTGAGTGGTTGTTTCAGTATTTTTTAAACTGCTGGAGATACTCCTTAGGCAGGGGAACCTGTTGTCTGGATTTATCCTAAAAAACACCTACTTCTCCTCTCCATGACAACAGGTATTTGACCATGTGTGACCCGAGATCCACCCCCTATACTTTCATGAATCAGTTGTACCAATCTTCCCTTCCCAGTCCTGTTTAGGTGTAGGCCATGCCTAGTGAAACCCCATCTGTTGGTAGTCCCGACAGGTACCAGAGAAACATGAGCATAATTGGCTGCCCTCAGAGCAATCCCTAATGTGGTCGATCATAACGCTGGAACAGTTCAACGAAGTGTACGTTGGTGCCATGAGTCAGGGAAGCTTTCTTGTCCAGGTCACTGCCTATGTCATATGCACCATCCCTGTCCAAACTCTTTCCCATCCCACCCACTATTACTAGATGGTCCTCTTTCGTAAAGTCATTACATAAAGACCCTAAGTCCTCTCTCACATAACTTAGCCCTGCATTTGGCTTGAAGATATTGGTGGCCTGGTACACTGCCCCTAAACTTTTCTGCAACTGAGGGCCTACACCTCGCCCACGGCTACTACCTTGCAGCAGCACTTTCTTCTTCCTAACATTTTGTATTTTCCTATGCTTTTTGGCCTCGGTTGAAGTGTGCTGCACATTTCTTCCTCCTCATTCTATCTGAGGCTCTTCTCCACTTAGCTTGGGTGGTGGTAGATACCTGTTTTTGATTTCAGATTGCGTTCTCTTTCTTCCTATCCTCCTACCAGCTGCCAGTTGTCAACCACCACCCCCCCCCCCCTCCCTTGACCCTTATCAGTTCCTCCCTTGCTTCCTCCAACTGTGCCTGAAAGGCACAGATTTTCCTTTCTGTTCCCCAATCAAAATGTTCCTATTGCATATTCTGCAGTTCCAGGAGAGAGCCTCTTCTGTTCTCCCAACATTCTCCCCACTGCATCCCCCCCCCCTCCTCCTCCCACCCCCTCCCCAAGTGAAAATATTCCCTAGGAAGTGGACATACAATTAATACGCCATATGTTAGGCTTGCAAAGACACATAACAGCTAAAAATATCTTGGTCTTGTCTACTTCAACAAATTATCTGAAAATGCCTACACAGTGCCAGTAAATAAATTTAAAACTAGTCTTTCGAGTTGGATCAAAAGTAAAGTAATTTACTCTTCTCAAGGGTTCCTTGAGTATGTGACAAAAGACCCACTTTCCTTATTAAAATGAACTATAAATTAACTGCAAACTATACATATGCCACACTGTGCAACTATTTTATTACTGTTTCATGCACTTAATGTTAATTATCTGTTTGATTATTTATTTGTAATTTACTGAACTATGTACTTCATTTATCTTGTAATTGATCTACACTCCTGGAAATGGAAAAAAGAACACATTGACACCGGTGTGTCAGACCCACCATACTTGCTCCGGACACTGCGAGAGGGCTGTACAAGCAATGATCACACGCACGGCACAGCGGACACACCAGGAACCGCGGTGTTGGCCGTCGAATGGCGCTAGCTGCGCAGCATTTGTGCACCGCCGCCGTCAGTGTCAGCCATTTTGCCGTGGCATACGGAGCTCCATCGCAGTCTTTAACACTGGTAGCATGCCGCGACAGTGTGGACGTGAACCGTATGTGCAGTTGATGGACTTTGAGCGAGGGCGTATAGTGGGCATGCGGGAGGCCGGGTGGACGTACCGCCGAATTGCTCAACACGTGGGGCGTGAGGTCTCCACAGTACATCAATGTTGTCGCCAGTGGTCGGCGGAAGGTGCACGTGCCCGTCGACCTGGGACCGGACCGCAGCAACGCACGGATGCACGCCAAGACCGTAGGATCCTACGCAGTGCCATAGGGGACCGCACCGCCACTTCCCAGCAAATTAGGGACACTGTTGCTCCTGGGGTATCGGTGAGGACCATTCGCAACCGTCTCCATGAAGCTGGGCTATGGTCCCACACACCGTTAGGCCGTCTTCCGCTCACGCCCCAACATCGTGCAGCCCGCCTCCAGTGGTGTCGCGACAGGCGTGAATGGAGGGACGAATGGAGACGTGTCGTCTTCAGCGATGAGAGTCGCTTCTGCCTTGGTGCCAATGATGGTCGTATGCGTGTTTGGCGCCGTGCAGGTGAGCGCCACAATCAGGACTGCATACGACCAAGGCACACAGGGCCAACACCCAGCATCATGGTGTGGGGAGCGATCTCCTACACTGGCCGTACACCACTGGTGATCGTCGAGGGGACACTGAATAGTGCACGGTACATCCAAACCGTCATCGAACCCATCATTCTACCATTCCTAGACCGGCAAGGGAACTTGCTGTTCCAACAGGACAATGCACGTCCGCATGTATCCCGTGCCACCCAACGTGCTCTAGAAGGTGTAAGTCAACTACCCTGGCCAGCAAGATCTCCGGATCTGTCCCCCATTGAGCATGTTTGGGACTGGATGAAGCGTCGTCTCACGCGGTCTGCACGTCCAGCACGAACGCTGGTCCAACTGAGGCGCCAGGTGGAAATGGCATGGCAAGCCATTCCACAGGACTACATCCAGCATCTCTACGATCGTTTCCATGGGAGAATAGCAGCCAGCATTGCTGCAAAAGGTGGATATACACTGTACTAGTGCCGACATTGTGCATGCTCTGTTGCCTGTGTCTATGTGCCTGTGGTTCTGTCAGTGTGATCATGTGATGTATCTAACCCCAGGAATGTGTCAATAAAGTTTCCCCTTCCTGGGACAATGAATTCACGGTGTTCTTATTTCAATTTCCAGGAGTGTATTAGGAAACATCTTGTTGTTATTTACATTTGCACAAATATGTATTGCATCCATCCTGGATTATTGTATTGTAGTTAATAACATGTCATGTGGTAGTTTATATTATTATTATTATTATTATTATTGTTATTATTATTATGTAAACACTGACGACACCAATTGCATGTAAATATGCTCAACAGTGGAATAAAACATTTGTATTGTATTGATTGACTTATACTTTAACCCATGCTTGATGAGAATTGGGGTACCTTCATTTTTATAGCTGTTTCTACAGAAATAATTTGCTAGTGTGTAACCTTGTATATAAAAAGATTCAATTTGGTCATTATTTAGCCAGTGTTCTGTAATGCACAGAACATTAATAAAGTTAAGTTCTGTGTTTAGTAAGATCTCTACATCTAAAACTTTGTTTGTTATTGACTGAATATTTTGATGGCAAACACAAAGATGTTTGTTACTGTAATTTATTTGGTTACCGGTATTGGGATTTACATTTACATTTGAGATTCCTAAGGGCATTTTTATTGTATCACTGACCTCATTCTTGCTTGGTAAGGATCTGTCCATAAAAAAAAACATCTGTGTAGGAGCCTAGAGTCTTCTTCTGCGTTGATGGAGTCTACTTCTTTTCTTCCAATATGCTGTGCACCATTCCTGCACAACAGGAAGGTGATTGCTGTTTTGGCGAACAGAGAAGATGTGATGATGTATCTGTTTTCTTCAGTGCTGATGTCTTATCTCCGATTTCTTGACAACACATATGTTTATTTTTTCCACAACAAGCTGCTTCCCTAGCCCATTTAGGTGTAGTCCATGTCTAGTGTGGAATCTACGTCCTATATCACTCAGATCAATGGCTTCTACGTTTTCATATTTGGTGCATATTTTCAACAGTAACACGTTTGCTGCACTTATCTCTCTGTTTACAAATGACCACGGTGGTAGGTCATATCGGTACGGAATAGTCATTAACAGGACATTTTTATGAGTCAAGTGTCCTAAACACTTCTTTAATTTATCAGTAGCTTTTGGAGTTTCATTTTTAAATACGTCACTTGCTCCTCCAAACAACACAATAAAATCATGTGTTAATTTGCCGACTTCAGGCTAGTGGATGATATTTCCTATTTCAGACATGGGAGGACAAGGCTTAACAAATGCTGTTGCTTTTTCAGGTATTCTGTCACTGACACATGTAGCAATCCCACAATCACGACAGTCAACAAGGACAATAAACTTTATGTTACTTTTTCATGTTTTGTCACACTGGGGCTGTGCATTGCTATGACTTTTGGAATCTGCGGTAGACAGCTGTGAATCTTCATTAAACATTGGAGAGACAGGTATTTATGAATAACCATGTACATCTTGCAGAAGATTCATGGATTCATGGAAGCGAGATCGGGGTGTGTACAGAGGCATAGGGTATGTGCATCATGACAGGGGCAGGCAACTGCTTGACACACACACACACACACACACACACACACACACACACACACACACACACACACACTCCCCGTCCTCACATAAAACTTACGACCTTCACCTGTCTTACCACACAGACGTAATTCAATAGCAGTTTGAAGAAAGCCTGAACATGTCGTGGGTGCTGACTAGTGCCTAGCGTACCCACAACCATTTGTTGTGAAATATCAAACTTGTTTCACTTCATGTGACTATCCTACTTGTATCTGACAATACTAGATAGCTCTGGGTTCTGAAGACTTCCAGTAAAGTTGTACCTTTGTTTTATTCTTCCGTTAGCAGTCAATAACGAAAACTACTACAAATATGGACAATGAAAATATTCTCATGAATGTGGACATTATCTGCCTGACAGGAAAACAATATATACTAATCCCTCCTTTTTATAGTAGCAACTTTGGTGACACCTAGCAGTCAGTTCCACACTACCTGTGTTTCCGGTACATTTCATGAGATAGCGTAAATCAGACTTTAGTAACTGTATTTGGAATGTCTACCCGATAAAAAACATCAATAGGCGTTGTTAAATTAAAAAAGCACGTGAAACTTTGCAAATAGTCATAAGATCCCGATTTTTTTAGGCAATATGATACTTTCAATTAACTTGTCAATAGAATGATAAAACAAAAACTGCCTCTTTTTTTTATTTGCTCTTATAACCTTCAGAGTCTTTATTTGAACTACCCATCTGTAAAATAAGTTTATATAAATACAAACGTAAATCTTCAACCCCAATTTAATTAAGTCTTTAATCATTACATATGCCATGTTGGGCAGTTTGCTTATGGAGAAGGCAAACATTTTTAGGTTTGTTTCTCAGTTTCAATCTGCAGTTCTCTGAATTGAGCACAGAGCCTCAGTGAGTCCTGCACAAGGTTTATTACATCTTTCTGTATTCCCATAAATTTTCATTCTGTAAAACTTTTTCATTTCCATCATTCACAACAAGATTGAGATTGTATACACTGCAATGCACAAACAATGCTTGAGGCTCTTTTTTATATACTCCTGACTGTAAACCTGAGACTTTATCAGAAACGTTTGATGACACATCGCAACACGAGCCTTCGAGTTTTGAGAAAGGTAACTTGTGCAGCACTAAAATGTCTTGGACAAGTCCAAAAAAGGTGTCTCACAAAGTAGACTTTAATTTATCAGTAGAATACTGGTGAAGTGCAATCAGTCTATAAAAGAGATTGCTTACAAATCACTCATGTAATTGGCTCTCGAATATTGCTCAAGTGTGTGGAACCCATACCAGATAGGATTAACAAGGGATATTGAATATATACAGAGAAGGGCAGCACGTATGGTCACAGGTTTGTTTCATCTGTAGCAGAGTGTAACAGAGATACTGAAGGAACTGAACTGGCAGACTCTTGAAGACAAATGTAAACTATCCCGAGAAAGTGTATTAACAAAATTCCAAGAACCGGCTTTAAATGATTACTCTAGGGATGTACTACAACCACCCAAGTATCACTGACATAGGGATTGAGGAGAAGATCAGAATAATTACTGCATACACAGAGGCATTCAAACAATCATTCTTCCCGCACTCCATATGTGAATGGAGCAAGATGAAACCCTAATAACTGGTACAATGGGACATATCCTCTGTCATGCAGCTCACAGTGGATTGCAGAGTATACATATAGATCTAGAAGTAGAAATATGATCGGTAGAATAAATTCACTGTCAAAATCTTCCAAAGCGACTCTGAGGCAAACAAGGACTTCCTCGGTTTTGGACATGTCACAAGTTTCATACAGTAAAATTTAAAATATTCACTAGTTTTTATGTCACCCATAATTCCTAACCAGCAGAAAAATGCTACTTTTGGAGCACAAAAAAGGTGAATATGTTCCTCTTTAAAAGACTCTGGCAGAAAAGTGGGGAATCAGCTGCATCCATCCTCATTCTACCTTCTTCACCAAAATTTTGGGATGCAAAAATTTTAAATCCTTTTATCCGATCTCTCATTGTAGTGAAGCCTCCATACTCAGCATCTCTCTCTCGCTACCGCTGTCTATATACGTCTCTCTCCCACTATCTTCTTTTCCTTCCACCAATTTATAGAATATCCCACTGTGGCTGTCTCTTCTCTCACTTCCTTTTGTTTTTCTTTCCTACTGCCACTGTCCCCATCATACCTCAGCAACTCGAAAATCTTGGAGGTGTCCAGCTTACGTTTTCCACTATGCATTTAAAATTTTGGTCCAAAATATGCCCTCTCCTGTATTTAAGTGTTAAAGCTCGCCAGTCATCGAGGGCCAGACCCTCCAAGCCTATTTATGTTCTGCACCCACCTGTATTATTGATTATAATTGCTCCTCTCTCTTTTAGTCCCACTGTTTCTGTGTCCGTCCACGTCTCTTTCTCTTTCAATACTTTCAATACCACTGCCTCTCACTGACCATCAGTTGTCCTCTCTCTTTTTGGTGCCATTTCTATTGCCTTCATTTATCTCTCTTTCTCTCTCTCCCAACATCACTGTTTCCTCTCTCTTTGTCTCCTACTGACACTCTCTTCTCTCTCTACCACTGTCACTGTCTCTCTACTACTCTCTTTCAGCTGAAACGCAAGAAAATGTTCGCACCCCTAATTTTTTGGTGAGGAAGGCGAAATGTGTTTGGAGGCTGCTGGTGCCTCGCTTTCCTGCCAGTCTTTTAAAGAGGTTTTGTGCTCCAACAGAAGCATTTTGCCTGCTGGTTCTTTTCTTTTCCCTGCTGCAGATGGACGTGCTACTTATATGAAACGAATTTTGTGAGTCAGTGTATTTTTGATAATTTCTTTATATACTTCGACAGATTTAGATACTTTACACATATGAACAAAAAATAAGTATTCATGAAATAAGGTTAACACAAAATAGTTTGCTTTATATTTTTTGGATACTTTGCTAGTTGATTGCAAATCCTCGAAAGTGTCTGGCTTATGATCTGTTTCTTAAAAGAGTAAAAATGCTATTATAATTATTTTATTGAATTTGCGGTCTTTCTGGTCTCACATAATTTTTGACAATAGCCTTAAGTTCCTTTCAGACAGACGGCACTCTGGTTGGCAACACCTATATATGACAAGTGTCTGGCAAAGTTGTTAAATCGGTTACTGCTGCTATAATGACACGTTATCAAGATTTAAGTGAGTTTGAATGTGGTGTTACAGTCAGCGCACTAACGATGAGACGCAGCATATCCGAGGTAACAATGAAGTGGGAATTTTCCTATACGACCATTTCACGAGTGGACCCTGAGTATCAGGAATCCGGTAAAACATCAAATCAACGACATCGCTGTGGCCGGAAAAAAATCCTGCAAAAACGGAACCAACGACGACTGAAGAGAATCGTTCAACGTGACAGAAGTGCAATCATTTCGCAAATTTCAATGCTGGGCCATCAAGAAGTGTCAGCATGTGAATCATTCAACAAAACATCATCACTATAAGTTTTCGGAGCCGATGGCCCACTCGTGTACCCTTGATGACTGCATGACACACAGCTTTAACTCCACCTGGACCTGTCAACACCGACATTGGACTGTTGATGACTGGAAACATGTTGCCTGGTTGGACAAGTCTCGTTTCAAATTGCATCGAGCAGATGGATGTGCACGGGTATGGGGACAATCTCATGAATCCATGGACCCTGCATGTGAGCAGGGAACTGTTCAAGCTGGTGGAGGCTCTGTAATGGTGTGAGGCGTGTGCAGTTGGAGTGATATGGGACCCCTGACGCGTCTCGATACGACTCTGATAGGTGACACGTACGTTAGCATCTCATCTGATCACCTGCATCCATTCATGTCCATTGTGCATTCTGATGGACTTGGGCAATTCCAGCAGGACAATGTGACACCCCACACGTCCAGAATTGCTATACAGTGGCTCCAGAAACACACTTCTGAGTTTAAATACTTCTGCTGGCCACTGAACTTCCTAGACATGAACATTATTGAGCATATTTGGGATGCCTTGCAACGTGGTGTTCAGAAGAGATATCAACCCCCTCGTACTCTCACGGATTTATGGACAGCCCTGTAGGATTCATGGTGTCAGTTCCCTCCAACACTATTTCAGACATTGGTCCATACCACGTCGTGTTTCGGCACTTCTGCTTGCTCGCGGAGGCCCTACACAATATTAGGCTCTTCAGTGTATTTTCGAAAACGGGAAATTGGTGTTTCTGCATGAATGTCTAAAGAACATAGAGTTAAAATCTGAAATATTTGCTGTGGTTAGTTATTTAAATAGTTGCGATCCACAGGGAAAAAACGGCTAAAAATCGTTAACTCCACGCTTAGAATTACAGTGCAGATCTTAACTTCGCGTAAATGAATAATACTTACACTCTTCTTGTTTTTTCCTGGCCTTATCCAGTACCTTCCCGAGTGTTTGCGTAAATAAGGTGGAAGTTCGAAGAAAATCAAGTAGATTTACTGGGATGTCCCGCTAAAAGAACCGACTGAACTACGTCGAGCATCTTTGTGATGAACTTCAGTATCGGGTGCAAGTCACATCAGTTTTTTTCCTGAAAACCCGCGATAACTGTTGTTCTCGTTCCAGAGACAATGAGAGCACATTTCGCCTGCGGTCTTCTATGATTCAGTGTTCAGACTTTACACGAAGTTAATGTTGTTAATGTAACAAAAAGAGGAGGTGCTACCTGTTCAAGTTAGACGAGTGACAGCTTTGAATCGAATACCAACGATTACCAGTAACTTGTGACGGCACACTATATGTCTTTGCAATGCATATTTTTCGTAAGCACACAAATCTGAGAAAGGAAAGGTGCTCTAAGGAACAGCACGAGCAAGTTAACGACCGGTTAAGACGGTGAAGGTGTTAAGTATGTCGTAAGTGGGAGCAACGTGAAACGCGCAAAGCTGTTATGACATGGGGAGAAGCGGTCTTTTGCGCATAGCACAGTGGCTTTCGGCAACAAGTCGCGGTGTTAATCAAAGGGCCTCGCGTCACATGACGTAAGGTTATTGGGAAGCGAGGTGAAGTAGTGTGCCGTGCTTTCTATTTAAAAAGTCCAGCGGCCTACTAGCCCCAACTGTGGCAAGCATGTTCTGTACCTGGATGCTGCGAGTGCGTGTGTATGAAAATCGGGTGAGGTGAGAAAGTAATACAAGTCCTCTCTGCTTTGTCGGATGTGATGATGCTTGCACCGCGTGCAGTCGTCGAGAGGGCTCCAATGAAGTGTAATAGTGTCGTTACTCTTTAAAATACACTCAAAGTGAAGAATAAAGAAGGATGCACGACGAAGGAATTATCCGAATAGGGCGGAAATCGGTAGAAGTGATGCATATGTACAGACAAACAAATGATTAAAATTTTAAAATTTGATCCGGCGAGTTTGCTGACCAAGATAAGGTTTGCCAAGCACCAAGAAGAGGTGGTTGGGGGGCCTTGTCTATAATGCTCCAAATGTTCTCAATGTGGGACAGATCCGACGACCTTGCTGGCCAAGATAGGGTCTGGCAAGCACCAAGACAAGCAGTAGAAACTCTTGCCGTGTGCGGGCGGGCATTATCTTGCTGAAATGTAAGCCGAGAATCAAGGACAACAATATCACCGACGTACCGCTGGTTGTAAGGATGCCGCAATTGACAACCAAAGGGGTCCTGCTATGATAAGAAATGGCACCCTGGACCATCGCTTTGTCAGCCCGTATGTCGGAGGACAAGGTTGATTAGATTAGATTAGATTTACTTTCATTCCAATTGATCCGTAGTGAGGAGTTCCTCCAGGATGTGGAACATGTCATAAAAACAACAATACATGACAAATATTTACAACTAAAACAAATAAGCTAATGTACCATTCCACAGGTCCCAAGTGGAATGATCGTCATTTTTTAATGAACACTATATGAAAGTCATTTTACAAATACTAATGCACTGAATTTAAAATAAAAAAGTTTTTTATTTATTTATAAGGTAAAAAACATGTAATACAACTACTATAATACTTATTTACAATGAACACATTACTGCACTGAAATTGTGCAGAATATTGTATATGTATATATACACAAATCAGTTGGTTTTACTGAGAAATTCATCAATGGAGTAGAAGGAGTTGGCCACCAATAAATTCTTTAGGCTTCTCTTAAACTGAATTTCATTGGATGTTAAGCTTTTTATGGCTGCTGGCAAGTTATTGAAAATGTGTGTTCCTGAATAACTCACACCTTTTTGTACAAGACTAAGTGACTTTAAATCCTTGTGAAGATTATTCTTATTTCTAGTATTGATTCCATGAAATGAGCTGTTGGTTTGAAAAAGTGATATATTTTTAATGACAAATTTCATTACGGAATAAATATATTGGGAAGCAGTAGTTAGAATCCCTACTTCCCTAAATAGGCTTCTGCAGGATGTTCTTGAGTTCACACCACATATAACTCTTACTGCACGTTTTTGTGCCCGGAAAACTTTAGCTTGGCTTGATGAATTAGCCAAAAAAATAATCCCATATGACATTATGGAATGAAAGTATCCCACCACTGTCTGGGGCGTCTCCAGGCACGTCTTCGGCCTGGAATCTCATTGACTGGAGCAGAACTGTCTTCAGTCCCACTTCGAACTGAGATGCAATGACCAGCAAAGACGTGCCTAGAAACGCCGTGGACAGCGGTGGGATACCAAACTGACTGTCATTCACCATACTTCCTGACAACCACAAGTGACTGTCTGAGGTGTCATATCTTTTCGTAGCAAGACCCCCTTGGATTGTCAGTCGCGGCACCCTTACAGCAAAGCGTTACGTCGACGATATTCTACCGTCCGTTTTGTTACCCTTCATGAAAACCCATTCGGGGTTCACACTTCAACAAGATAATGCCCGCCCGCACAGGGCAAGAGTTTCTACTGCTTGTCTTGGTGCTTGCCAGACCCTATCTTGGCCAGCAAGGTCGCGTTATCTGTCCCAAATTGACAACATTTGGAGCATTATAGACAAGGTCCTCCAACCACCTCGGGATTTTGATGACCTAACGCACCAACTGGACAGAATTTGGCACAATATACCTTAGAAGGATAACAACTCTATCAATGAATGCTAAGCCGAGTAAATGTTTGCATATGGATCAGAGGTCGACAAATGTGTTATTGACCTGCTCAATTTGTGAAGCTCTTTCTCTTGAATGAATCATCCAATTTTTTGAATTAGTAACCATTAGTTTGTCTGCACATGTAGATTACACCTACCGATTACCATCCCATTCAGATAATTCCCTCGCGTTGCCACTTTTCCTTTTTTTTTTTTCTTCGCGTGTATTTTAAACTTTAACAACACTAGTACACTCCACTGGAGCACTCCCGCAGACTGTGCGCTGTGACAGCGTCAACAGTTCCTTCGTGGTGCTTTTTTTTCCTGTTTTTTCTTAGAGAGTATATATAAATGACCTAGTGTATAACGTCGAAAGCTCTATGAGGCATTTTGTAAACGATGTTGTTGTCTAAAGGAGGGATAGAGTACTATAAGACTGTAACGAAATGTTAGAAGACCTGCGAAAGATCAATGATAGCTGTAGGGACTGGTAGTGGACTCAGTATGTAAATAAATGCAACGTATTGTGCGTAATCAACTGTTCGATTACGCTGTTGCTTCAGAGATCACTGGAAGCAGTAACAACCATAAAATACGCAGGATTGACAGTCTGGGGTGACGTAAAGCGGAATTATCACATAAAGAAAGTAGCAGAAAAAACAAATGCCAGGCTGAAATTCATTTGATGAATTATAATGGAATGAAATTCATTCATGAAAGAAGTGACTTATAAATCACTTGTAAAATGGATTAATGAATATTTCTCATCAGTCTTGGACTGACAGAGAACATACAAAGAAGAGTGGTACGTTTCGTCGCGGGATCGTATAATAAACATGAGGCCATGCTCAAAAACTTCAGTGTCAATCATCACAACAGAGGCTTTGTGTTAACGGAGAGGATTATTGTCGTTTTTCCCATGTACCATTCGTGGATGGGACAGAGAACCGAGATAATGATAGTGGTACCCGATGTCCTTCCCTCCAGATATCGTAAGTCGGATTGCAGACTATCACTTGATAAGGGTTATCAAGAAGTTCCCGTTCGATGGCCATACAGTCCCGAATTGGTATGCCAATCAGGCAATATCACCGTGAGCATCGACGCAATCATCCCACCAATGCACCATGTTGAAGATACCTGTTCGATAAAACACTGTGTCCTGTTGCGAGAAGAAGTTTGCAACTGCCTGCTACACATCCTCATCCGACTGGTATCGTCGACTCTTCAACGCCTGTTTAAGGGACCGAATGCGTGATAATCGTATGAGATCAGGATTATAGGCGTGTGTTCGAGTGTCTCTCATTTGATTTGGCGTAACTTCTGCGTTATGGTATTTCCGATATGGGGACCTGCGTTATGAAACAGCAGCAGCCCTTGTCGCACTTTTCGACAGGCATGCTGCCCCATACACATAGTTCATTCACCGATGGATGTCTACCGGTGTTTGTTGTTTGGCAGCTAAGAAAATATTAACAGCAAGTGGGTCCTGTTAGGACGCATTTGGTAATAACGCCGCAATAGTTCACGTTCCCGCATTTAGCGCACACATGAACCATGGACCTTGCCGTTGGTGGGGAGGCTTGCGTGCCTCAGCGATACAGATGGCCGTACCGTAGGTGCTAACACAACGGAGGGGTATCTGTTGAGAGGCCAGACAAACATGTGGTTCCTGAAGAGGGGCAGCAGCCTTTTCAGTGGTTGCAGGGGCAACAGTCTGGATGATTGACTGATCTGGCCTTGTAACATTAATCAAAACGGCCTTGCTGTGCTGGTACTGCGAACGGCTGAAAGCAAGGGGAAACTACAGCCGTAATTTTTCCCGAGGACATGCAGCTTTACTGTATGATTAAATGATGATGGCGTCCTCTTGGGTAAAATATTCCGGAGGTAAAATAGTCCCCCATTCGGATCTCCGGGCGGGGACTACTCAAGAGGACGTCGTTATCAGGAGAAAGAAAACTGGCGTTCTACGGATCGGAGCGTGGAATGTCAGATCCCTTAATCGGGCAGGTAGGTTAGAAAATTTAAAAAGGGAAATGGATAGGTTAAAGTTAGATATAGTGGGAATTAGTGAAGTTCGGTGGCAGGAGGAACAAGACTTTTGGTCAGGTGATTACAGGGTTATAAATACAAAATCAAATAGGGGTAATGCAGGAGTAGGTTTAATAATGAATAAAAAAATAGGAGTGCGGGTTAGCTACTACAAACAGCATAGTGAACGCATTATTGTGGCCAAGATAGACACAAAGCCCATGACTACTACAGTAGTACAAGTTTATATGCCAACTAGCTCTGCAGATGATGAAGAAATTGATGAAATGTATGACGAGATAAAAGAAATAATTCAGGTAGTGAAGGGAGACGAAAATTTAATAGTCATGGGAGACTGGAATTCGTCAGTAGGAAAAGGGAGAGAAGGAAACGTAGTAGGTGAATATGGATTGGGGGGAAGAAATGAAAGAGGAAGCCGCCTTGTAGAATTTTGCACAGAGCATAACTTAATCATAGCTAACACTTGGTTCAAGAATCATAAAAGAATGTTGTATACCTGGAAGAATCCTGGAGATACTAATAGGTATCAGATAGATTATATAATGGTAAGACAGAGATTTAGGAACCAGGTTTTAAATTGTAAGACATTTCCAGGGGCAGATGTGGATTCTGACCACAATCTATTGGTTATGAACTGCAGATTGCAACTGAAGAAACTGCAAAAAGGTGGGAATTTAAGGAGATGGGACCTGGATAAACTGAAAGAACCAGAGGTTGTAGAGAGTTTCAGGGAGAGCATAAGGGAACAATTGACAGGAATGGGGGAAAGAAATACAGTAGAAGAAGAATGGGTAGCTGTGAGGGATGAAGTAGTGAAGGCAGCAGAGGATCAAGTAGGTAAAAAGACGAGGGCTAATAGAAATCCTTGGGTAACAGAAGAAATATTGAATTTACTTGATGAAAGGAGAAAATATAAAAATGCAGTAAATGAAGCAGGCAAAAGGGAATACAAACGTCTCAAAAATGAGATCGACAGAAAGTGCAAAATGGCTAAGCAGGGATGGCTAGAGGACAAATGTAAGGATGTAGAGGCTTGTCTCACTAGGGGTAAGATAGATACTGCCTACAGGAAAATTAAAGAGACCTTTGGAGAGAAGAGAACCACTTGTATGAATATCAAGAGCTCAGATGGCAACCCAGTTCTAAGCAAAGAAGGGAAGGCAGAAAGGTGGAAGGAGTATATAGAGGGTTTATACAAGGGCGATATACTTGAGGACAATATTATGGAAATGGAAGAGGATGTAGATGAAGATGAAATGGGAGATACGATACTGCGGGAAGAGTTTGACAGAGCACTGAAAGACCTGAGTCGAAACAAGGCCCCGGGAGTAGACAACATTCCATTAGAACTACTGATGGCCTTGGGAGAGCCAGTCATGACAAAACTCTACCATCTGGTGAGCAAGATGTATGAGACAGGCGAAATACCCACAGACTTCAAGAAGAATATAATAATTCCAATCCCAAAGAAAGCAGGTGTTGACAGATGTGAAAATTACCGAACTATCAGTTTAATAAGTCACAGCTGCAAAATACTAACGCGAATTCTTTACAGACGAATGGAAAAACTGGTAGAAGCGGACCTCGGGGAAGATCAGTTTGGATTCCGTAGAAATGTTGGAACACGTGAGGCAATACTAACCTTACGACTTATCTTAGAAGAAAGATTAAGAAAAGGCAAACCTACGTTTCTAGCATTTGTAGACTTAGAGAAAGCTTTTGACAACGTTAACGGGAATACTCTCTTTCAAATTCTGAAGGTGGCAGGGGTAAAATACAGGGAGCGAAAGGCTATTTACAATTTGTACAGAAACCAGATGGCAGTTATAAGAGTCGAGGGACATGAAAGGGAAGCAGTGGTTGGGAAAGGAGTGAGACAGGGTTGTAGCCTCTCCCCGATGTTATTCAATCTGTATATTGAGCAAGCAGTAAAGGAAACAAAAGAAAAATTCGGAGTAGGTATTAAAATTCATGGAGAAGAAGTAAAAACTTTGAGGTTCGCCGATGACATTGTAATTCTGTCAGAGACAGCAAAGGACTTGGAAGAGCAGTTGAACGGAATGGACAGTGTCTTGAAAGGAGGATATAAGATGAACATCAACAAAAGCAAAACGAGGATAATGGAATGTAGTCTAATTAAATCGGGTGACGCTGAGGGGATTAGATTAGGAAGTGAGACACTTAAAGTAGTAAAGGAGTTTTGCTATTTAGGGAGTAAAATAACTGATGATGGTCGAAGTAGAGAGGATATAAAATGTAGACTGGCAATGGCAAGGAAATCGTTTCTGAAGAAGAGAAATTTGTTAACATCGAGTATAGATTTAAGTGTCAGGAAGTCATTTCTGAAAGTATTTGTATGGAGTGTAGCCATGTATGGAAGTGAAACATGGACGATAACTAGTTTGGACAAGAAGAGAATAGAAGCTTTCGAAATGTGGTGCTACAGAAGAATGCTGAAGATAAGGTGGGTAGATCACGTAACTAATGAGGAGGTATTGAATAGGATTGGGGAGAAGAGAAGTTTGTGGCACAACTTGACTAGAAGAAGGGATCGGTTGATAGGACATGTTCTGAGGCATCAAGGGATCACAAATTTAGCATTGGAGGGCAGCGTGGAGGGTAAAAATCGTAGAGGGAGACCAAGAGATCAATACACTAAGCAGATTCAGAAGGATGTAGGTTGCAGTAGGTACTGGGAGATGAAGAAGCTTGCACAGGATAGAGTAGCATGGAGAGCTGCATCAAACCAGTCTCAGGACTGAAGACGACAACAACAACATGTCGGAAAGCCATGAATGCCACGCCAACCCTTACCTACATGTCGAAGCTTATATACCCGCATCGGTATTGCGCTACGTTGCATATGCACTGCAGCATCGTCTTCAAACGGAAACTTTTTGATCCTCTTTTATACTTCTTCTTTACTTCGAAGCTACCAGGCCCAATGGATCGCCCGTTGCTACAAGTTTTCTTCTCCATCGTCTTCTATCCATCCAATGATGCCATCTGCCATCCGTCCACATCCATGGTTAGGTCTTCATGAAGACAATGACTCCACCGATTCCTTGGCCTGAGCCTCCATAGCCACCTGTGGTCTTCCATCCGAACCACATATCCAGCCCACTATAGTACCTTGCTTCTGACTATTCCTGCTATACTGGCATCTTGATACTGTTCATCTACCTCATAATTGTGCCTCATCCTCGATGCAATGGTGGTTGCGTCCAACATTGGAAAAAAGATGTTCCACAGCATCTTCACCTTACCGCGTGTTCCACTCAGGCCGATCTTTACCAGGTTGATGAATTTCTGTGACGTCGCGAACTCTGTGAGAAAGCTGAACAGGTTTTGCGGTATATGTAATCACATGCCTCCTTGTAATCACGATATATAATTTATCAACAAACTATATCTGTTTGCCTAATTATTGGTTCAGCATGTCACGCTTGCTTCTGGAAAGCTGGAAACAAAGAAACCAGGAAGCTAACAGATCTACCAGATTCTTATTTATTATACCTCAGCCACCCATAATGACAACACTGTGCCAAACACTTTCATGGCACACAATAAAAATCATAGCTGTGCATCAAGGCGAGTCCTACCTAGTCTTCTGCAGCCACTAATATATCAAGAGAATTGTCGGTAGTGTACAGTGATTGGATAATGAAATTTAATGAAGCGTAGGAGTTCCCCCACGTACGGATTATTCGAGTTTGAGTATCGAAATTCCCTGAGTGTTATTTATGCAAAAATCTACCGACTTTCACAACCGCGTTTTTACGCAAAGGGAATTTTAGGCGAAACAGCGTAGTCTCTCAGAACAGATAAGAATGAAGTTGAACTGCTCAATAGCCTATTAGTAACGTAAACCATCCTTATTGGAATGTTGCGTTGGTTTATTGTGACGAAAGAAATAAGCATAAGGATCGAAATGAGTGCGCTTGCTATAATGAACTCAGACCTAATAAGGGCTTGGTGCAAGATCTTACATTGAGAATCATAACGTCGCAGCTTTTCCCCTAATTATTACTGATACAAATTTCGAATGATGAGCTTGCAGACAGCAACATATTTAACATCGGAATCCAGAATGTATGTGCCGATGTAGCGGTAGACATTTGATACAAGTTTGTAGCCATATTAAGGCTGTATTAACGACGGACTTCCACGGTAAAGTGAAAGCGATTCAGAAATGATGACTTTCGGTGCTCCTTTTTATTGCTAAATGACTCGACGGTCGTGCTACTTAAATAGTCCAGTGAAACTGTCAGAAAAAAAGCCTGTACCTTGCAAAAGGTGGGGTAGAAGATTTTATTTTTTTAACTCGTTCATATTGTTGGAAAGGTTAGAAAACCAAGTTTTGCCAACAAAATTTCTTTTGGGAAAACTTTCTGCAGTCAAAAAACTTCGAAAATTTCGGACTTTTTTCAGTTTTTTCAAAAAATCTCAGTTTCGTTTGCTCCTATCGCTTTGATGTCTATTTTCTTTTTTAAAGAGCACAATATTCTCTACAAATTTGATTCTTACCATTTTTTTCTACTCCCAGTATCTAAGGCGCTACAGCGCGTCAAAAAATACCAATTTTTCAAATTTCGAGCAAAGAATAGTTGGTGACAATTTCCACGACGTAAAGTTCAGCAGAAAAGATAAAGTTGTGACTCTCCTTTCTGCGTTCAATTCTGTAAAAGCTGGGAGCACTAAAATTACTCCTGTTGATCCTTTAACTCTTTTCCAAAGGATTTGTTTAATGAAACAAAGTGAAGAAGAGTTAAAAGCCTTTCTGAAATATGAGCTTGCTCCTTATCCAATGTCCCTATTCTCAGAAAAAGGCATGCGAAAAGGAACAAAATCTTCATTCTACAATGCCTTCGTTCCAGTGGAAGATGTGAAGTCAGGTGGACTGAGTAAATTTTTTGTCATTGATGGAGGGTACCTTATCCACAAAGTGACTTGGACTCCAAATGTTTGCTTCATGTCAATATCCCAAAGCTATGTTTCTTACCTGCAACGTCATTTTGGATCTCAATTTGCTATTGTATTTGATGGGTATCCATGTGAGGGAGACAAATGTAGCACAAAGAGAGCTGAGAGGATTCGTAGGTCCAAACAACATTCTTCGGTTGACGTTGCGGTTGAATCAGAGATGGTGAACCAAGTCCCTCAGGACAAGCTCTGGTACAACGATCGAAACAAGATGCGTTTGATCACACTTCTTAAAATGGAATTTCTGGAGTGTAGCATTGAAGTGCACCAGGCACAAGAAGATGCTGACGTTATAATTAAAACATCTGCCATTTCAAGAACCAAAGATTTTGGAAGTGTTGTCATTGTAGGAGAAGATGTTGACCTGCTTGTGCTCATGACTGGTTTGGGGCAAGGCATTGAAAACTTATTTTTCTTAAAGCCAGGAAGAGGAAATGCAGAAGACAAGTGGTTTTCCACTGCATCTTACAAGTTTGACAGAGAATATATTCTGTTCACTCACGCTTTTAGCGGATGTGATAGAACATCTCCATTTTTTGGTCAAGGAAAAATTAAGTGCTGCAATATTGTTGCGAAAAATGAACACCTAACCTCAGCGCTTTGCACGTTCAATAAACCACATGCTACCCGCGAAGAAATAATAACTGCAGGAGAACAGGTTATTATCGCATTGTATAGTGGAGGTGTCAGCAGTTCCCACACACTAGACCATTTGCAGTACCAGCTATTCGCCAAGTCTGTCACAAAAAGCAAACTGAATCTTGCACGGTTGCCACCTACACAAGATGCTGTATAACATCATTCGTTGCGGACTTACCAACAAGTGGATGGGAAACTGGGAACCTCCTGAGAAATAGGGCTGGAATCACAGTGACCACGGTCGAATACCCGTTATAATGAGCCAAGATCCAGCACCTGAAGCACTTCTGCACATTGTTTCATGCTCATGCAAGCTGAACTGTGGCGGAGAGTGCTCCTGCAGAAAAGTGGGTTTGAAATGTTCTTCAATTTGCAAGAAATGTATTGGGGTCCACTGTGAAAACGTGCCAAAATTTTTGTATGAAGACAGTGAAGAAGATGTTATGGAGGATGTTGAGGAAACCGCTGACGAAACCAACGAACTTGCTGAGGCTGACTCGCTGTTTAAAGAAAAGGTCAATCTGGGATCAACTCTACGTACAGACCCTGAATCCGTAACTCAAGGTATTTCTGGTGACACTGAGGAACCTGGCCCATCATAACGTTGGAAGTGATGCTCATATCTGTCTCAAGTGCGCTTATGTGCAATATTACAAGTACACTCCTGGAAATGGAAAAAAGAACACATTGACACCGGTGTGTCAGACCCACCATACTTGCTCCGGACACTGCGAGAGGGCTGTACAAGCAATGATCATACGCACGGCACAGCGGACACACCAGGAACCGCGGTGTTGGCCGTCGAATGGCGCTAGCTGCGCAGCATTTGTCAGCCAGTTTGCCGTGGCATACGGAGCTCCATCGCAGTTTTTAACACTGGTAGCATGCCGCGACAGCGTGGACGTGAACCGTATGTGCAGTTGACGGACTTTGAGCGAGGGCGTGTAGTGGGCATGCGGGAGGCCGGGTGGACGTACCGCCGAATTGCTCAACACGTGGGGCGTGAGGTCTCTACAGTACATCGATGTTGTCGCCAGTGGTCGGCGGAAGGTGCACGTGCCCGTCGACCTGGGACCGGACCGCAGCAAGCACGGATGCACGCCAAGACCGTAGGATCCTACGCAGTGCCGTAGGGGACCGCACCGCCACTTCCCAGCAAATTAGGGACACTGTTGCTCCTGGGGTATCGGCGAGGACCATTCGCAACCGTCTCCATGAAGCTGGGCAACGGTCCCGCACACCGTTAGGCCGTCTTCCGCTCACGCCCCAACATCGTGCAGCCCGCCTCCAGTGGTGTCGCGACAGGCGTGAATGGAGGGACGAATGGAGACGTGTCGTCTTCAGCGATGACAGTCGCTTCTGCCTTGGTGCCAATGATGGTCGTATGCGTGTTTGGCGCCGTGCAGGTGAGCGCCACAATCAGGACTGCATACGACCGAGGCACACAGGGCCAACACCCAGCATCATGGTGTGGGGAGCGATCTCCTACACTGGCCGTACACCACTGCTGATCGTCGAGGGGACACTGAATAGTGCACGGTACATCCAAACCGTCATCGAACCCATCGTTCTACCATTCCTAGACCGGCAAAGGAACTTGCTGTTCCAACAGGACAATGCACGTCCGCATGTATCCCGTGCAAGCCATTCCACAGGACTACATCCAGCATCTCTACGATCGTCTCCATGGGAGAATAGCAGCCTGCATTGCTGCGAAAGGTGGATATACACTGTACTAGTGCCGACATTGTGCATGCTCTGTTGCCTGTGTCTATGTGCCTGTGGTTCTGTCAGTGTGATCATGTGATGTATCTGACCCCAGGAATGTGTCAATAAAGTTTCCCCTTCCTGGGACAATGAATTCACGGTGTTCTTATTTCAATTTCCAGGAGTGTATTACACACCCAGAAATGTCAACATTTTTAGTAACTGACAATGCATTTTAATTGTAATAAAGCTACTTATTTTTAATGTCAACTGTGTGGCTTTTATACACAAGAATAATTATCTACCTAATTAGGTTGCCTATTGCAGTTAATAATAGTTCAGTTTCCTGAGACAATTTATTTTGTGTGCGTTAGTATGTGTGTGTGTGTGTGTGTGTGTGTGTGTGTGTCTGTTTATGTCTCTTAATGAAGTATTTTTATATTTATATTTTTACAAATACCAGGGCTGAGGTGGCCCATAGTGAACTTCAGGTAGTGATGTAAGAATCACAATAGTTGGGTGCCCAGCAATCCTCATGTTGCATACAGAGATATTCAATACCTGAAAGTGAGGTGGTAAATTCCAACTTATAACATGATGTATAATGTATGTATACTACACAAACAGAAACTGAAAAAATATTGTTCAAAAATTAGGTATCTTGCCACTATGCTCAAAATTTGAAAAATTAGTATTTTTTGAGGCGCTGTAGCGCCTTAGATATTGGGAGTAGAAAAAAATTGCAAGAATCAAATTTGTAGAGAATTTTGTGCTCTTTAAAAAAGAAGACAGACGTTAAAGCGATAGGAGCAAATGAAACTGAAATATTTTGAAAAAACTGAAAAAAGTCCGAAGTTTTTTGACTGCAGAAAGTTTTCCCAAGCGAAATTTTGTTGGCAAAACTCGGTTTTCTAATCTTTCCAACCATACGAACGAGTTGAAAAAATAAGCTCTTCTACCCCACCTTTTGCAAGGTATATCTACTATTTGACTGGACTAAAAACTAACATGGCATTATACATTTTGCGTATCATATGTCATGCATTCAGAAGACATTTTCTGTTAGCCCGAAGTTGCCAAATCCCAAAACCAGTAACAGTGTGTGGCTGGACCCATTGCACTCTCAGTGAGTAATTACGGTGAGCCAAAACAATGGCACCATTACTCACCGCGACACTGAGCAGCCGCATGGATTTGCGAGCGCGTGGTGCGGTAAGGGAACTACTTCCTCTCACCGATTTGATTCACATTCACAGGGTGTGGAGAGCATTACTACGCATTTAACATAAGTAAACGGGAACAAGTAACTCTCAACCGTTTTCGTGAAGATCGAGTACGGAAATTGTAGGCCTGCTCATATACATTGTACAGTCGCAAATATTCAAGTAGTAAGCAGCCAAGCGAGTAATTGCGTAGTTTCCTAGGCGCATCTCTGGATCGAGTCTCGTTGCTGTTTTTTTTTTCTTTCTCATGTAATTCTGACAACAGATTTATTATGACTGTACAAATTATCAATATTCAATTATTCATTTATGATTTACATAATACTGATTCTGAACAAAGGAGAAAATTTTTTTTACGTAAGGAGAGTGAAAATAAAAAGGATACCTGAGAACTTTCAGTCAAATCAGTACAGACATAATCAGTACAGACATTTCATTCATGAGAATGCTGACGTATCTGTATGGGTTAAACATTGAAACAAGTATGAAAACTTCCCACAGTTGCACTGGAACACAGTACACGAACTTATTGTGAAGGATACTGACAAAAAAAGGAAAAGGTAAGAAATGATAGCAAAAACATCACAGAGTGGGCTATACTATCACTAACATTAATTCAAATGAAGTTTGTTCATCCAGCTGTTCTGCTTAGCCGTAAATGTCGTTTGTTGCGAGGGTTATGAAGAAATGACAAATGGCTTTTAGGCCATCTTCGTTAACAATGCAAAGTAAACAATACAAAGTAAACAATACTGTCAGTATTGAGACGCAAGTTCGTAATAATGCACAGCGGGACACAAAGGAACTGAACATGCAAATAAAACACTTTTACCAATATGTAATACAGAATAAAGCAGAAATATGACGACTGTGTTCTTCAAACATAAAGAAAGTTCTGTCCCGATGATTTATTCTTTCCAGTGCTGCACAGCCATGTGCACATGGTCTTAAACGGTATTATTGTTATTGTCATTTCGTCATTTCGAAACTTTAACAGCTAAATCTCCCCAGCTCGTAAAGCTGGACAGTGCCGCGCGTCCAAAGCATGTGCAGTTTGGATAAATCATATCTAAGGTCTACTATAATCATTATCTGCAGCGTTACGCACCTCCTCCATCCGCCTGCATGATCGCCCTTCAACGTCTTCGTCTGCCCCTGCAGAGTCGGCCGCCATCTTCGCCTCGAGTTCTGCAGAGGGTGCGGTCACGATGCACATAACGCCTTCTGCAGCCATTGCCCTGCCTTCTGCCTCGGGAGAGTAGTGTTCGCGGATTGCCGACTGCCGGCATTGCGCTGCCGACTTCCTTTTGTTCCGTACGTTCGGCCCCCACGCTAGCGCCACGTACTCCCCCGCCACTGTCAAGGACGCTGAGTGTTAACAGCTGACAGGAAGAAAGTGTTCTGACTCAACAGGTAACGTGTCAGTGCCTAATGAGGCAGTAGTCACACAGCGTTGGAGTTTGTTACCGAAATCAATTCTGAAAAAGGACCTGACGTAAAAAAAATCTGTCACATGTGAGTGACTGCCAGTCAAATAGAGTTAACGACAACACGTCATAGGCAATAGTCCGATCCACTGGTACGAGCGTCCGCCTAAATTTACTCAAGGGTGGGGGAGATGAGTCGAGATTTTAAAATTTGCATCCTTCATGTAACTGAGTTGGTAAGTACAGATATGTGTTATGCCGCAAGAACTCAGTTTTATAGCAGACAATTCATGTAGATGAAGAAGGGTAAGGCCAGGCACTCGATTATGGACCGCACGTTTCGTTCCTTTGTGATACGCATGTTTCGTTCCTTTGTGAGTCGTTCTTCCTTCAAAATTTTTTGACCTCACTGTTGTAACCCGCGTCAAAAGAAAGCAGGAGATATGCTGCTCTTTTGTGCCATGATGACTTCCACAGTTATCATCTTCGACACACTGTTGTCAAGTTGACTTAAAGGCACAGCCTGACTGTCATGTGAATCATATTCGCCGTGCTGTTAACTGTATAGTGGTAAATACAGTGCAGTCGAAAAAGCACAAAAAGAGGCGAATACGCTGCTGAAGTACAAGACTGACTGAAAAATGGGGTAATAGCTGTCTTATTCTACCTCCCTCCGCACCTTTAAAAATTTTGGCATGTGCCCCCATTTGCTCTCTACGTGCAACTCACCTCTCAATCCCATAAGTTCCGCTAACTGTAACTCGCTCACACCTACTAAGCCATCGCTGTTAGATCGCTCATACTCAACCACTCCCACTTGCCCCTTCTTACTCACTCATTCAGTCCAAGTCATTGTCATTATCTTTTGTGGCTCTCTAACTTACATTGTCTCCTGTGTCACAGCGAGTCTCCTCCCTTCCGTCTCTTCTCATTGTCACTGTGTCCCTCTTGCTCTCTCTTACTGCAACCACCACATTCATTCCTTCCCACTGCTGCTGTCTCTTCTCAGTACGGCTATCTCTCTCATCAGCATTGTCATTGTCATAGACTCTGTCTTTCATTATCACTAGCTCTAAACCACTTCCACTTACTTCTTCTCTTTATCCCTCTCCCACTAACAATGTCTCCTTCACTCTTTTCCTAACACTGCTTTGTCGCTGTCAACTACATTTCACTGCTATTGCGTTTTCTCTTTTTCTCAGACTGCCATTGTCTCCTTCACTCTTTCTGTACCACAACCCGTGTCTACTATCTTCCAGCATTTATCACTTATTCATCTCTTTCCCACTCCCACTATCTCCTTCTCTCTCAGCATAAGAAAGCACAAATGTGTCCGCATACCAACATTTTTGTAAAAATTTATAAGGTGCTGCAGGAGGTAGAATGAGACAGCTGGTACCCCACTTTTCTGTCAGAGTCTTTTAATTAACAAGAGCATATTCGCCTTTTTTGCGCTTTGATAGGAGCATTTTTCCTCCAGTTCCCTCATTTCCCCTGCTGCAGCAGGGCATGTCACTCATATGAAAAGAACTTCATGGGTCTGTAAAGTTTTGATAGTTTATTTAAGTAAAATTGAAATAATGTAAAACTAATTTTAAAAATCAGAACAATTTTACTTATGCTTCATTAGAACATGGTGTTCCCAGAACCATTCTGATGATCATGAAAAAGTTTCAGAGTATTACTCTGTAATACATCGCTTGACAAACACACACCAGACTGCACATGCAAATTTTACTGGTACAAGTTGGGTAAATTTGAAGCTCTGTATGTCAGGAAATGATAAAGACATAAAGAACATTTTCAAGGTTCTTTGAGAATGAGATCTTAGGAATTTATCGTAAAAAATTACAGCCATTTGCTATGCATAAGTACTGGGGCAACAGCAGCGTCACTCCACATTGTGGGTTGCCTACATCAGGGGCAAGCATACATTCAGGGGCAAACCTATTGCTCCCTTGTGATTGACAGGTCATTAACCTGTTGCTCTGCCAAGTGGATTATGACCTCCTGAGAATACTCTGTCCTTAACCTATTGTTTGATTAAGAGGTTTTCCATATAACCCCTCCCTCCCTCTCGGAAACCCAGCACCACTTCTGATATCAAATTAATTGACTAATTAAATTTATTGAAAAAAGTGGTGGAAAATACCGCAATTGTGTCACTTTCGGTACTAATGAGTAGCTTCAGGTTATCTGAATAGCCTCCCTCTCCACTGAATCAATTTTATTGACTAATTAATTAACTCTATGTCCATCAGTTTTCCTTGGCCCTCCCTTCTGGTAATATTGATTGCTTAGCGGAAATCGATCATAGTGTATGGAATATTGTTTAAATAATTAAAGAATGTGTGGAATATTGTTTATTTAAACAGTTTATGGGACACATTTCAATGTATGGAACATAGTTTATTTATTTAAACAATTTGTTGGGAAATTGACTGCAATATATGGAATATTATTTAAACATTTTCTGGTAAACAAGGTACTGCGTGGAATATTGTCTATTTAAACGATTTATTGAATATTTAAACAGATACAGCGCTTTTCTTTCCCCATCGTGTAAGGAATACCATCAACATGACTTTCTGACCATACTTACACTGTTAAAAATCTTTTGCACCAACCATACAGCATTGGGCACCGGATCGAACGCTTCACTATTCCCGCACATGCAGGCTGCACCACACATACTCAGGCCGAGGAATGACAGCCCAGATGCTGTGCTAATCCAGAAACAATTGCATCAAATGGGACAACCATTTGATATTGATACCTAAGGAATTCCTGTCGAAACACACACACCCTCTCTCTGAAGTGGCCATGCTATGTCGCGTGCCCCTGCCAGGCCTGCACATGCCACTGGTAGTGCTCCAACCGAACCACAGTCAAAGCAGTGTTTATCTGGTAAATCCCCAGTTGTGAATGTCTTGGAAATATTCAATCACTCTAATCAGTTTGCTTGACTAATTAATTTAATCAGTACCCTTTGTATGGGACAGTTGCTCGTTGCTTCCTATTCATGGATACTAGGATTTGAGGGAGGAGGAGGAGATTAGTGTTTAACGTCCCGTCGACAACGAGGTCATTAGAGACGGACTAGGATTTGAAGATTTGGCAGGATTCAGTCCTGGAACTGCCCAGTTTCCAAACCCTACCGGACTCTTTGCCCTTGTCTCCTGTTAGTGGACACTGGCACAGTCATGTCATTTGGAGGAAGTCCATCATGTTGGAGGCAGCTGAAAATTTAAAATTTCTGCTCAGTTGCATGCTATGTACTTAAATAATCTGTGGAGGGGACTGGTGTGTGTGTGCTTGCAGTACCACTGTCAGAAACAATAAACTGGTCTGTTGGTAATTTGATGTTGCAGCCGGGTTTTTAAAGCTCTATGCAACCGTTAAGTTGGTTCTCTCCGCTTCATTTAGAAGAAGGAGGAAGGGCCTACTGCGTGATAGGATAGAGACAACAATAACAAATACCTCAGCAAGACAGAGTCCATTGTGATGTATTGAGAAGCACTAAATATGACAATATTAAACCTAGATAAAGTCTGTAGCAGTAGTTTTCATGGCTAGATGCCTGAGATCGCTGAAAACACTTGCACATCCTGCACGCTCACCTCCCAGATGTCCACACACACAGCACCCCTGTCCCCTTGTACACAGGCAGTGCCAATGCTCAAGAGGTCAATGAAAACTACCACAGCAGCCTCAGCTGTAATTGTGGACAATCTTGTATGACACATTGCACCTCCCCCAGTCATGGAGGGCATTCGAGGATGATTCGAGTGGTAGGAATTTGGATGTTATCATTACAACCAGCGCCAACACTTGACACTGATCAATATTGAATCGTCCAATTTTCCACAGAGAATACATGTAACACATACAGTCGCGGAAACAGCCCAATGCATACTGAGTATTATCTCGCTATTTGCCAATCTAGAGAGCGCCACTGCTGGGACCTGCACCTGCAGCTGTGGGCAAGAACCGAATTTTCTTTGTACCTGCCGCTCGCGAGAGTCCTAAGCCGAAAATGCCATTCGTTCTGCCCACAGGCTACCTCCGCCACGGGCTCCCGTTCGCCAAATGGTGTCATCCTATGAAACCAGCCACATATTCATCACTGTAATTACAATTAAATGTTACGATTGCAGTCTCAATCTGACAATATTCGACAATGAGCGAAGTATCAAAAATACCTGCTCCTGTCGCGTGTGGCTCTGAATATATCAATATCTACATCCCTCTTATGACTGGACATAATTTTCCACGTAAAGTCCTTCATCCCCCCCCCTCCCCCTTACGGCTATCGATATGTTGAAGTCGCAGTCCCCCACGACAAATCCACACCTTTCTTATGACCACACATAGTGACTTACTTGGCACACGTTGGAACAATGAATACAGTAACATTACATCCCAACACATTCTTTATAAGCCTGCTGATCACAGTGAATCTATCACACACAACCCATATTAAGTATAATACTTCGCCAATACGTGATCGTTGCTGGCACCAAACAATACTGGATGAACATGCCTCATTAGTTTTTCTTGTGAATGCTAGCAATGTATCTTAGGAAAAGAGACATATTCGTCTTATAAACGATCTGATGATAAAAACACGATCATGTGGCTGTCATCCTGCATAAAACGCGGTCTTGGTTCTACAGGCAAACACAAGAGTCGCTGATAGTGTTACACTTACTGGTAGCAATGTTGTCTGCAATTTGAAATCAACTCTATCCATTCCACTACATAGTTGTATTGGATCCAATGGAGATGTCTTTTAATGATTACAGCCACTGGTGAATCATATTCATGGCACTCTCGTATCTTGAAAAGAGTCACCTTTTTCGAACCTATCTGCTAAGGATCCCATACAGCAAAACTCCATCAGGGGTTTTTAGACAGTCTCTGTGCATCTTGTAACTGTTCCTCAGCCTCTGGCCCGCCCTCCCTGCAGCTTTGTCCATGTGATTATACCAATTTAAGTCAGAACTGAACAGAAGGCGGAGAATGCTGTGTCTGGATCCTGTGGAGAAACAGGGTGAAGTGAGTTAATGCGACACAACGGGGTTTTGACCTCTCCATGGAAATAGGAACATGTTGTTATAGCTCCACCAACAGTGTACAATATGTAAGGCCAGCGCCAAACGAGGCTTTCTACTGCAACATTAGGTAGTAGGAAAAACAGTATGAGCAGTTATGGTGGTTTTTCTTATCGGGAAAATCAGGAAGACGCCACATACAGGAATTGGAAAAAGTACGAGGATTTTGCGACTGCATTGCTGTGCATCTCCAAACTACATATAATTTCCGCAGTTCAAAGAAGATATGCATCTGTAAGTGTACAATCACGGCTGTCACGCAAACATTGTCTCTCTCCTCGTTATTTTGTACCATTCAACAGAAGAGAACTACAAACTATAAAAGCTTCACTAATGTCACCTGGTAGAGAACTCGTTAAGATATTACCACTCCCCTGTCTTCCAATACATAGAAAACCAATACCGACAGAATGCTGGCTTCGAGAATATGTGGCGATCCTGTTAAATATACAGCTATTGGTCTATTGGAGCAGGTGGCCTGCGATCGTAGTCGCTTCCACAGACCAGTGTAAAGTTTCAACATTTGTAATGTACGGGGACCATGTCCCATACACTATCAATCGCAATAGATGGTCCATGTGTTGTTGTTTGATGCATTGTTTTTTTTCTGTTATAACACAATCAAGTAGTGTATGACTACAGCTTTGTACACCGCCATCATTCCATCATTCTGTTTTTCCCACCACGACTTTGGGCTCTGCATCAGGTGCTAAACTGAAATTAACACATCTCAATCAAGAGGCTCTCACTGAAAGCTGGACATCACAGGGTGTAAACTATGCTGTTCGTACAACACACAGGATGTTTGAAATAAAAGACAGATGGCGTGTTTCTTATTAATAAAAAATTGGAAAGACATCGCACCATATGGAAACACTAAGAGTATGTGGCATTGTGGGGGATTTCCAAACAGTTGCCTGATTTTGTATGCTATCACTGTTCCATGCAGGCCATCCCCAGAAACCCAGACGTTACTGCTTCCACCAAGACTCGCTCCATCTGAAACTAGTGGTATCAGTCAATCATTATGTCGTAATTAACAGCGTAATAGTGGACAGATGGAATGGAAAGATATCGTCAATATGGGGTAATGTACTGTAATAATCACCACCGTTGGTAGTGTGATCCATTTTAGCAATTTTGCGTTTTTTTCAGAATTTCAGTGCCAAGCAATGGCACAATAGCATGCATCCCAATTTCTGTATCATTACTAGACCACACCTCCACTGCTTTGCGTTTACCATATAGCAGATTGTGAATGTAGATCGATGACTGTGCAGTACATCCACTCATGGTTAATTGTCGAACACATGAAGCAAAGTATACCAGACAGTACCATATTCCGGTGCAGTTAGGTTAACTTCATATTTCTGGCACTTCGATCATACTGCGTAATTTACGATTATGATTGTCCATCTTTCCCTACGTGGATGGGAGTTTCAGAGCATTCTCGCATCCTTGGGATAAAGCTGAAGGCTGAAAGATCAGCCTGCATTGTCTTTGTCCAACCCTCCTCACAAAACGTCCTCGATCTGATTTGTAGCTGATCAGATGTACATTTCACATCTTGTGAAGGACCAGAGTGAGCGAAGTCTGTAACTGCTCTTCAATGAAGACTGTTCCGCACCAATCTTACTCATAGTGCCCATCCAAGTGCACTAGATCTCTCCAGACGCGCGCATGTTGTGAAGGTTAGCCTCTCTTATTGGTGTATAGTAGGTATGAGAGTGTTGTGATGATGTAACACGATTAAGAAGAAACATGTGTTCTATGGAGCACTACTTGATTGTATTATAACAGAAAAATAACAATGTATCAAATAACAACACAGGGACCAACTATTTCAATTGATAGTCTATGGGACATGATCCTCCCACATTACAGGTGATGAAACTTTACACTGATTTGTGGAAGCGACTTCGATTAAAGCTCTGAGGAACAGTTACAAGATGGAGAGGGACTGTCTAGAAAACCATGATGGCGTTTTGTTGTATGGAATCCTTAGCAGATAGGTTCGAAGAATGGAAATGGAAATTCGTGGTAAGGTCTAATGGACCCAAACTGCTGAGGTCATCAGTCCCGACACACTACTGAATCTAACTTAAACTAACTTACGTATGGACAAAACACACACCCATGCCGGAGGGAGGACTCGAACCTCCAATGGAGGAGGGTCGCAAGGACCGTGGCAAGGCGCCTCAGACCACGTGGCTACCCCGTGGTTCGAAAAGGTGACTTTTCGAGATATGAGAATGGCATGAATATGATTCACCAGTGGCTGTAATCTTTAAAAGACATCTCCATTGGATCCAATGCAAGTATGTAGTTCAATGGATAAACTTGATTCCAAATTGGAGACAGCATTCCTACCAGAAAGCGTAACAATAATAGGAACTCTTGAGATTGTCTGTAGAACCAAGACCGCGTTGTATGCAGGGTGACAGTAACTTAATCGTTGTGATCGTGTTTTTAACATCAGGTCGCTTGTAAGACGAATATGTCTCTCATCCTAAGACACACTGGCACCACTTGCAAGAAAATCGAATGAGGTATGTCTATCCAGCGAGGATTTTCGCTCAGCATTGTTTGGTGCAATCAGTTACTGGCGAAGTATTGTACTTAGCAGGGGTTGTATGTGACAGACTCGCTGTGATCGGCAGGATTGTAAAGTATGTGTTGGGGTGTAGGGTCACTGGTCATTGTTCCAATATGTGCCAAGTAAATGACTATGAGTGGCCGTAAGGGAGGTATGGATTTAATGTGGGTGATTGCGATTTCAGTGCATCGATAGCCATAAGAGGGGATGAAGGATTTTACGTGGAAAATTATCTCCAGTCATAAGAGGGATATACATATTGATATATCCGGAGCCACACCCGTCAGGAGGAGGTATTTTTGATACTTCGCTCATTGTCGATATTGTCAGATTGAGACTTTACTTGTAACATTTAATTGTAATTATAGTGATGGTTCAAATGGCTCTAAGCACTATGGGACTTAACATCTGAGCTCATCAGTCCCCTAGAACTTAGAACTACTTACACCTAACTAACCTAAGGACATCACGCATATCCATGCCCGAGGCAGGATTCGAACCTGCGACCGTAGCAGCAGCGCGGTCCTGGACTGAAGCGCCTAGAACCGCTCGGCCACAGCGGCGAGCAATTATAGTGATGAATATATGGCTTGTTTCCTAGATTGACACTGTTTGGTATGTTGGGGCATCTGGCGGAGGTAGCCTGTGGCCGAACAAATGGCATTTCCAGGTTAAGGCTCTCGTAAACAGCAGGCACAAAGAAAAATGCCGCCCCGCTGGCTAGTCGGTTCTTGCTCACAGCTGCAGGGGCCGGTCCCAGCGGCGGCGCTCTCTGGACTGCTCAATATTGAACTAATACTCAATAAGTGCTGGGCTGTCTCTGCGATCATGTATGTTGCATATATTCTCCGTGGAAAATTGCGCGATTCAGTATTGATCACTGCCATGTATTGGAGCTGGATATACTGATAACATCCGAATTCTTGCCACTCCAATCATCCCTGGATGCCCTACATGACACGTGTGGTGCACTCTGCTATATACGCTTATCCACGACTGTAGCTGTGGATGTGGTTGTAGTTTTCACTGACCTCAGAGCATTGGCATTGGTGGTTTACAAGGGGATGGGTGCATTGCATATGGACATCTGGGTGGTGAGTGTGCTGGATGTGCGAGCGTTTTCAGCTATCTCAGACATCTAGTCATGACAACTACTGTTACGGACTGGATCTAGGTTTCAGTGGTTCGTTTTTAGTGCTTCTCAGTACGTCGCAGTGGACTCTGTTACGGAGGTATTTGTTATTGTCGTCTCTGTCCTGTCACGAGGTAGGCCCTTCCTCCTGTTTCCAAATGTACTGTAGAAAACCATCTTAGGTGTTATATAGTGCTTTAAAATCCCAATCGCAGCGTCAAATTACCGATTGATTAGTTTACTGTTTCTGGTAGTGGCATTGTGAGCACGCACACAAGTCCACCACCCCTGCAGATTGTTTGAGGACATAGCATGCAACTGAGCAGAAATTTGAAATTTTAGCTATCTCCAACGTAAGGAACTTCTTACTAAATGACCTAACTGTGTCAGTATCCACCGATAGGAGGCAACCGATAGGAGCCAAGGGGGGGGGGGGGGGGGGAATCCAATGGGGTTTGGAAACCAGGCAGTTACGGGATCTCATCCTGCCAAATATTCCAATCCTAGTATCCACCAGTAGGAAGTAAGGAGAAATTGTCCCACACAAAGGGCTTCGATTTAATTAATTAGTCAATCAATCTGATAGACTGAAGAAATATTTCCAAGACATCCAGAGCTGCGGATTTGCCATGTAAATGCTGCCTTGTTTATGGTTCGGTCAGAGCGCAGCTGACGGCATGTGCAGGCCCGCCAGTGGCACGCAATAGGGCGTGGCCACTTGAGAGTGGGGGGGCCTGTGTTTTGACAGGAATTTCTCAGGTATCACTCTTAAAGGGTTGCTGTCACCTGGCGCTTTTTTTCGGGGATTAGCGCAGAATCCCGTCTGTCAATCACGGGGCCCAAGAGGGTGCAGTGTAGGCTGTGCATGGAGTAATAGTGAAGTGGTCAGCCGGGGCACAATTGCACAATGCCCTGTAGTAGGTGCAAAAATTTTTGACTGTGTAATTACGTGCGGTAAGCTATGTTGATGATATTCCTTATGCTATCGGCATCAAAAAAGTTCAGCAACTGTTTAAATATTCCATACTGCCTTGTCACCCCGAAAATGTTAAAATAAACACTATTCCATACACTGGAGTGAATTTCCTGACAAATTCTATAAATAAACGAAGACAGTATATTCCAAATACTGCGTTGCATCCCATTCCGCAGCTCGTGGTCTCGCGGTAGGGTTCTCGCTTCCCGAGAACGGGGTCCCGGGTTCGATTCCCAGCGGGATCAGGGATTTTTCCTGCCTCGAGACGACTGGGTGTTGTTGTGTCGTCTTCATCATCATCATTCATCCCCATTATGGTCGGAGGAAGGCAATGACAAACCACCTCCACTAGGACCTTGCCCTACGCTCTGTAAAGAAGTATGGGACTCATCATCATCATCATCATCCCATTCTGAAGGTGGCAGGGGTAAAATACAGGGAGCGAAACGCTATTTACAATTTTTACAGAAAGCAGATGGCAGTTATAAGAGTCGAGGGGCATGAAAGGGAAGCAGTGGTTGGGAAGGGAGTGAGACAGGGTTGTAGCCTCTGCCCGATGCTATTCAATCTGTATATTGAGCAAGCAGTGAAGGAAACAAAAGAAAAGTTCGGAGTAGGTATTAAAATTCATGGAGAAGAAACAAAACTTTGAGGTCCGCCGATGACATTGTAATTCTGTCAGAGACAGCAAAGGACTAGGAAGAGCAGTTAAACGGAATGGACAGTGTCTTGAAGGGGGGATATAGGATGAGCATCAACACAGGCAAAACGAGAATAATGGAATGTAGTCGAATTAAGTCGGGTGATGCTGAGGGAATTAGATTAGGAAATGAGACACTTAAAATAGTAAAGGAGTTTTGCTATTTGGGGAGCAAAATAACTGATGATGGCCGAAGTAGAGAGGATATAAAATGTAGACTGGCAATGGCAAGGAAAGCGTTTCTGAAGAAGAGAAATTTGTTAACATCGAGTATAGATTTAAGTGTCAGGAAGTCGTTTCTGAAAGTATTTGTATGGAGCGTAGCCATGTATGGAAGTGAAACATGGACGATAAATAGTTTGGACAAGAAGAGAATAGAAGCTTTAGAAATGTGGTGCTACAGAAGAATACTGAAGATTAGATGGGTAGATCACATAACTAATGAGGAGGTATTGAATAGAATTGGGGAGAAGAGGAGTTTGTGGCACAACTTGACTAGAAGAAGGGATCGGTTGGTAGGACATGTTCTGAGGCATCAAGGGATCACCAATTTAGTACTGGAGGGCAGCGTGGAGGGTAAAAATCGTAGAGGGAGACCAAGAGATGTATACACTAAGCAGATTCAGAAGGATGTAGGCTGCAGTAGGTAGTGGGAGATGAAGAAGCTGCACAGGATAGAGTAGCATGGAGAGCTGCATCAAACCAGTCTCAGGACTGAAGACCACATCAACAACAACATCCCATACACTTTTTAAATAAATAATATTCCACACATTGCCTTCTCTACCAGAAATTGTTTAACAATATTCCATACATTGCAATCGATTTCCTGTCAAATTCTTTAAATAAGTAAACTTTATTGCATACACAGCGTTGTATCCCATAAATTCTTTAAATAAACAATATCCACACATTGCCTTGTTGACCAGAAATTGTTTAAAAAATACTCTATTCACTGAAGTCAGTTTCCCGACAAATTCATTATATAATTAAAGTATATTCCATACACTGACTTGTATCTGGATAATTGGTTAAATAAACAAATTCTATAGAGTATCTAAATTGTTTAAACAATGTTCCATACACTGCAATCGATTTCCACCAATTAATCAATATTTTCAGAAGGGAGAGGCAAACTGAAGGATATCGATGTAATTGGTTCAAATGGTTCAAATGGCTCTGAGCACTATGGGACTCAACTGCTGAGGTCATTAGTCCCCTAGATTCAGAAGGATGTAGGCTGCAGTAGGTAGTGGGAGATGAAGAAGCTGCACAGGATAGAGTAGCATGGAGAGCTGCATCAAACCAGTCTCAGGACTGAAGACCACATCAACAACAACATCCCATACACTTTTTAAATAAATAATATTCCACACATTGCCTTCTCTACCAGAAATTGTTTAACAATATTCCATACATTGCAATCGATTTCCTGTCAAATTCTTTAAATAAGTAAACTTTATTGCATACACAGCGTTGTATCCCATAAATTCTTTAAATAAACAATATCCACACATTGCCTTGTTGACCAGAAATTGTTTAAAAAATAAAAAAATAAAAAATAAAAAATTGTTTAAAAAAAACCTAACTAACCTAAGGACATCACACACATCCATGCCCGAGGCAGGATTCGAACCTGCGACCGTAGCGGTCTCGCGGTTCCAGACTGCAGCGCCAGAACCGCGCGGCCACTTCAGCCGGCTCGATGTAATTAATTTGGCAATGAAATTGATATAGTGGAAAAGGGGGAGGGGGGCTATTCGAATAACCTGAAGCAGCTCGTGAATACCGAAAGTGGCACAACTGAGCTATTTCGCACCAATTTTTTCATTCAGTTTAATCAATTATTCAATTAATTTGATATCAGAACTGGTGCCTGGTTTCCGAGAGATGAGAGAGGGGGAGTGGGCTGATATGGAAAACCACTTAAACAAAAACTAGGTTAAGGATGACTATCCCCAGGGAGTCATAATCCGCTTAGTAGAACAACAGGTTAAGGACCAGTCAATCAAAAGAGAACTATAGGTTTGACCTTGAATGTATGCTTCATCCTGATGTAGGCAACCAGCAATGTGGGGTGACGCCCACTACTTGCACAGCCATCTTGGAACCCGCAACTCGGATATGGTACCCGAAAACCCTGTTTTTGAGTGTTTCTAGATAACAGTTAAGTATCTTTGAATGGGAAGATAGCACTTCTAGATAAATCGCCACAGAATACACCGCTGAAATTTGAGCAGTTTGCTGTGATTAGTTATTTGGATATCCGCTGCAGATGGCGACAAGTGGTGAAAAACGCTTTTCGTGTTTTCACAGGAACCGTCCATGAATTAAATGGTGCCTCCATAAGCCCCTTAACCCTCTCTGTATGCCACATCTAATGCAAAATGAACCAACCTTTTTTTCTCCATTTGCCTAAGCTGGAGGAGGTATGTAATATTCTAAAACTGACCCGTTTACTGTAGGATGGTTACTAAAACGATCCTTCTGTTGAATATACAAATGTTTCATCGCCCAAGGGCTATTCAAAGCACTTGACGCTACCTTTCGGTCAATAATGGAACTCCAGATATGAGACCTGGAAAAAATCCCGTTTTTATGCGCGGCCTTTTGGGACATATTGGGAGCAGATATTATTGTCACATGCGTACAGATGCAGATATTATACTAAATAGCCAAAACATTATGACAGAGTCCATCTCGTGATAAAACAGTGCCTGGTTGCGTTGCGGACACGTGATATGATAAGGAAACTATGGAAGTGTAGCAGAAACGAATAGGAAATCATTCTACCGACGATATGTGGCGCAAATAAGGAGATACACTGGCATAAGCGACTCTGGCAAAAGGCAGATTGTTATGGTCCTGCACTTAGAAACGAGCATCTCGGAAACGGTGATGCTGGTGGGGTTGTTTGCGTGGAAGGTGGTTGAATGACGTGAAAACTACGAGTAGACGACGGCGACGAGATGTTGGACGACCAGGACAGGTGACGATCTGTGACAGACCTGACGATCGAGTACAATGCTGGTGCTGACACAAGTGTTTCGGGACATACCGTTCAATTTTGAACGTAAGTCTCCGTAGAAGACGACCCAACGACATTGTCCATTATGAGTGCAGTGGGCAGGGGATCATTGAGTCTGAATGAGCCGCACGGGATTAGCCGAGCAGTCTGGGCGCTGCTCCCTCGGGCATGGGTGTGTGGGTTTGTCCTTAGGATAATTTAGGTTAAGTAGTGTGTAAGCTTAGGGACTGATGACCTTAGCAGTTAAGTCCCATAAGATTTCACACACATTTGAACATGTTAAGTCTGAATGGTGGATCAGTGACAATATGCCGTCTTGTCGGATGAATAACATTTCTTGTTACGCAGGAAAGTCTTGCCTGGATACACAGTCATTCAGACAAACAACTTCTCAAAACCTACACCGCTCCATGAATGCAGCAATATGTTATGAGGGACACTCACTTGGGTTTCCATGGGACCTGCGGAGGTATTCGAAGGCATAATGACGGCTGCAGACTACGTGACGTTATTGGGGACTACATGCATCCTTTCATGCTTGACGTCTTCCCAGAGGGGCGATGGCATCTTCCAGCTCGATAACAGTCAGTGTTTCTAGATCAGAATCGTATCACAGTGGTTTGAGGGACATAACATTGAGTTCACGCTGAATCTTGGGCAACAAATTTCCCTGATCTGAACCCAATGTATCACGTCTGGGACGCGATTTGGTGTCTGGTCCGTTCCCACAAAACCACTGGCCCGTAGTTTACGGGAATTGCCTGGCCTGTACGTACAAATCTGCTGCTACTTGCCTCCAGAAACTTACCCAGGTAGGCCAACACAGATGGACATAAAGTTTTGCCTCATCAGTGTACTCTTCTGAAGCGTATGATCGTTCCTGTGCACCTATTATACGCGCATTTAAAGCATAACGTCTGGGATGTGGCCGATATGACCACACGAAAGGACAGAATTCAAATGATATCGATCGGTATTAATTGATTTCTGACCGCTGCTTACTTGAACTAGCGAACAACACTATTTAGCGCATCTACTCTAACACAAAGGAGAAATGATACTCTGAGTTAATGATCGTTGGGATGTAATGAGTAATTGATTTTGAACGCTTCTAATTTTATCAGATTTGATCTAAGTGGAAACAGATGTGCCAAGCTCACTGTATTTATTTCAGGTAATAAAGGGTACAGCTGATGGTCGCAAATAATGTTTATTGCAAGTACAGTTTTAGGTCACTGTGTGGTCATCTCCAGTGCAGTAAATGTAAGTTAAAACATTAAAACGCGAGGCCGTGCTGACAACCATACCTCTGCTTACATCTCTTTGTCACTGTCAAAATGAGCTCCTCGAAACTGTTCTTTATGTTTCAGAAACAGATTATCTGATGGGGCTTAGCCAAGAGTGTATGAAGGAAGATCTCTGACAATGAACCCAAGGCGTCGGGTTGTTGTAGGTGTCACAACACATGTGTGTGATCTGGCATTGTCATGCTAAATGAGAGAGTGCTTCATGTGTGGACGATTTTTTGGAAATTCGAAATTCTATTAGAGCATGCAGTTTCCCTGCACCGGTGTAATTATGTTACACACTGCCTTATTACACGCTATGATTCTGAGCCCTCTAATGGCAGAGGGTTGCAAATGCGTAGACATGAAGAATAAAGATGTAGATATAATAACGTTTGATTTATTTAAAGAGCTTTAAGAGATTTCACATAAAAAATTCTGAGGTATTACCTTTCAGCACGCCCTCGTGTATACACATAGCCCCAATTGGAATGTTCATACCTTTCTTATACTCAAATAACATACTGTGTAATAAAAGAGTCCTTCTTTTGTCAATATTATTGTCGCAAGCCCTCTTACAGACCTTCGAAAATGATTAACGAAGATATGTGGTTTTTGTGGTCAAGTACAAAGGACGATGAGAACTTGCATGGGGGCTTAATTATAAAAAAAAGAATGCAAATAATTTTAATTTTCAGTCGCTGTCTGTCCGATTACGAAGTCTCGTAAACGGTTGGCCCTGATTAATATTTGTACGCAATCTGACTGCATAGAACAACAAAGAATGAAACGAAATTTCCGTTAACACAATTAATTAATTAAGTCCCCAGCAACTATAAAACCTAGGAAACAACAAAACACAAGTGTAGCTGCTCTGTGTGTGGAAGTGTGATTCAACGTACACATCTGGCACGGTTCTTCCTCAATAAGACAAGATATTTTGAACACCATTTATACTGAAGCAATTACAAAAAATGGAAATACTATAATTGTGCAAGGAAACCAGAATTACACTCTAATACAAGAACACAAGCCAGATGCTTTGTTGACTGAACCTGTGATGACGCATTATTTAAGACATTGAAATAATGAAAAAAAGGAATTTTTTTTACCTTCATATATATTGACGAAAAGCACTCTGATCATTACAATATCTCCATTCGAACAACATCTGCTGTCTAGCCCATAAAACAACTGCATAAAACATGGAACAAGCACTCCCTACTACAACATCTCAACAACGACTCTCTACCACCACATCTCAACAAGCACTCTCCACTACGACTTCTCGACAAGCACTGCCAGTGGAGGCGGCGGAATAATACTCTCTGGCGCGATCTCTGGCGCTGTGGCTCAGTGTAGCCACCTTTCAAACTATCCTAGGGTCCGTCAGCTTCTGTGAATGGCTCCAAAAAACAAAAAAAAAACTGATTACACTCGAAAAAGCATGTAGATAATTGTAATAATCGGATTACATTAAGTTTTAATGAGTGGTTTTTCTGCTCAGAGTACAACATCCGACATCTGTAATAAGGGGTGGCTGCACAACCTGACGATGTCTAGAAGTGGCTTCACCTTGGCTTTGCCACGTGATGAAGGCACTCACCACAACACTCTTTGGCCACCCGACAAGTGGTGCAGTTTATGAAATGCTCGTGCTGAGCCTGCAGGCCATCACAAACTGCCTTCTTTAACCTCAGATAAATCGCGCGCCTTCCCCATTCTACACACGAACAGCATGCTTACTGATGCTACACCCACTGTGCGTGTGTCTGCCTAGCAGTCATTCCTCGACAGGTGGCGCTGCTATCGCCTGAACAGGTTTACATCAATAGTAGGTCGTTGGTCATAACGTTATGACTAATCAGTGCATCATGTTTCAAGCAAGATAACCAGTTTTCCTCCAATAGCTATGAGTTAGGCATGTTTTCAGTTTCTACTTTAATTCAATTAAACCGTTTTATGTTCATCCAAAATTGCTTGTCTTTTATATGTACAGAAACATATATGTAGCACACAATGTTAGTACTAAAATCTGAAGGTATAAAAATAAAACAACGAGAGAGAGGCTGAAATTTCTTTTAAAACTGACATCTATAGATTCGCAACAATTCTGTTAAACAGGTTTTTCTTTGGTATTACTCACCTTCATACTGATACTGAAGCAAAATCATTTGTCATGGGAATTAAGAGTTAGTGCAGAATTAATCAACAAGTACTGTCTTCATAGAATATTTACAATCATCTTACAAAAAAACTCCACAATAGCTGTTGAACAAATAAGCTGTTGTACATGCACAGACGGAGAAAAAATCGCAACTCCAAGAAGAATTTGTGCACCATAAACGAAGGTTGGTAGGATGATGTCTATTCAAATTTCGCACCAGTCACATAACAATGGCGCTAGTAGTGTCACTATTAGAATGCAAATCAGGTTTGCTTTAAATACACGCTGTAACGGCTGTGGTCCTTAGTTACCTTTTAAATCGGACTTGGTTAGTTGATGTTTTCAAGAATACCTTTAAGGTGACAAAGACGCCATTATCAACACCTCACTGAGTTTGAACGAGATCGTGTAATAGGGTTATGAGAAGCTCGATTTTCCTTCTGCTATATTGCAGGAGGTCTTGGCAGGAATGTCGACATAGTAGATGACTGCTGGCAGTGATGGTCACGAGAATGCATGGTCGTCAGAAGATCGGGCTGCAGATGGCCGCATGGAGCTAGCGAGAGGGACGGCCACGTGGGAACGTAGAATCACTGGCTCCATCCCCCAATAATATCGCTGCCCTATCGCAGAAAGAACAACTGTATCTTTGCCAGAACAGTTTTCTGCGTAAAATGCTACAAGCATTGTGTATGTGCTGCGAGAATAAAAGTATTCATAGTAAGTGACGGGAGCATGAGTGATTATTTATGTCGTAATTACAACGGCTGCTCTCCACTATGTACAATGGTGATCCCGTTATTTTCTTTGCAACCGCGCCGCGAAATACCGAGTTATACTCGCGCCGGCATGCCGCCAATCACTGCGGGATACAAACTTCACGCTGGGAAGAATGCGCCCCAAGATGGTGCTTCATCACCTGGCATCACTACAGGCGATTTATTTCTGCATCTATTTGGTGTTCGCGCCGATTCCCAGATGATTAGTGCATCTGTGGTTCTCGAACGATCGACAATGTTCCTATAGTTTCAACAACCGCCAAACCAGGGCTTGTTACCTCTCGCCAAACGGACGATCATACTAAACCGAAAATAAAATATGATGTTGTCAGTGAGGGTGATGAGACTAAGCCACTGTGCTACATCAACAGTGACCATACACGGTGAACAATGCCTACCTGCCGGTTTACCCACATCCCTCCTAACCAGTGCTACTAATATACCGATGACAGTGTTAATGAACAACATCACATTCATTTTCATCCCAATGACTCTACCCTTATCGACATTCCGTGTGCTACATACTATATTACATACACCCTCCACAGTACTGTAATTGTTGACAAACAATCGCCACCATATGTGACTGCTGGCCCTAAAGAGAACTGATATTTATGGGTTTATGCAGACAAATCCGTCCTACAAGTGACCTTCCTGTGCCAGGCCAAGTTTTTCCATGGTCTGCACCTGAACTTAATGTTCTGTGGCATACCGATGTCACCCAGGTGACATCCCATTGTTACAGCCGCGCCGCAACATCTACATGACTACTCTGCAATTCACATTTAAGTGCTTGGCAGAGGGTTCATCGAACCACAATCATACTATCTCTCTACCATTCCACTCCCGAACAGCGCGCGGGAAAAACGAACACCTAAACCTTTCTGTTCGAGCTCTGATTTCTCTTATTTTGTTTTGATGATCATTCCTACCTATGTAGGTTGGGCTCAACAAAATATTTTCGCATTCGGAAGAGAAAGTCGGTGACTGAAATTTCGTAAATAGATCTCGCCCCGACGAAAAACGTCTTTGCTTTAATGACGTCCATCCCAACTCGCGTATATCTGCCACACTCTCTCCCCTATTACGTGATAATACAAAACGAGCTGCCCTTTTTTGCACCCTTTCGATGTCCTCCGTCAATGCCACCTGGAAAGGATCCCACACCGCGCAGCAATATTCTAACAGAGGACGAACGAGTGTAGTGTAAGCTGTCTCTTTAGTGCCTTGTTGCATCTTCTAAGTGTACCGCCAATGAAACGCAACCTTTAGCTCGCCTTCCCCACAATATTATCTATGTGGTCTTTCCAACTGAAGTTGTTCGTGATTTTAACACCCAGATACTTAGTTGAATTGACAGCCTTCAGAATTGTACTATTTATCGAGTAATCGAATTCCAACGGATTTCTTTTGGAACTCATGTGGATCACCTCACACTTTTCGTTATTTAGCGTCAACTACCACCTGCCACACCATATAGCAATCTTTTCTAAATCGCTTTGCAACTGATACTGGTTTTCGGATGACCTTACTAGACGGTAAATTACAGCATCATCTGCGAACAACCTAAGAGAACTGCTCAGATTGTCACCCAGGTCATTTATATAGATCAGGAACGGCTGAGGTCCCAGGACGCTTCCCTGGGGAACATCTGATATCACTTCAGTTTTATTCGATGATTTGCCATCTATTACTACGAACTGCGACCTTCCTGACAGGAAATCACGAATCCAGTCGCACAACTGAGACGATACCCCATAGGCCCGCAGCTTGATTAGAAGTCGCTTGTGAGGAACGGTGTCAAAAGCTTTCCGGAAATCCAGAAATACGGGATCAACCTGAGATCCCCTGTCGATAGCGGCCATTACTTCGTGCGAATAAAGTATGCGTTGAACAAGAACGATGTTTTCTGAACCCATGCTGATTACGTATCAATAGATCGTTCCCTTCGAGGTGATTCTTAATGTTTGAATACAGTATATGCTCCAAAACCCTACTGCAAACCGACGTTAATGATATAGGTCTGTAGTTCGATGGATTACTCCTACTACCCTTCTTAAACACTGGTGCGACCTGCGCAATTTTCCAATCTGTAGGTACAGATCTATCGGTGAGCGAGCGGTTGTATATGATTGCTAAGTAGGGAGCGATTGTATCAGCGTAATCTGAAAGGAACCTAATCTGTATATAATCGGGACCTGAAGACTTGCTTCGCAACCCCTAAGGTATCTACTTCTAAGAAACTCATGCTAGCAGCTGTTCGTGTTTCAAATTCTGGAATATTCCATTCGTCTCCCTTGGTGAAGGAATTTCGGAAAACTGCGTTCAATAACTCCGCTTTAGCGGCACAGTCGTCGGTAACAGTACCATCGGCACTGCGCAGCGAAGGTATTGACTACGTCTTGCCGCTTGTGTACTTTACATACGACCAGAATTTCTTCGGATTTTCTACCAAATTTCGAGACAATGTTTCGTTGTGGAACCTATTAAAGGCATCTCGCACTGAAGTCCGTGCCAAATTTCGCGCGTCTGTAAATTTTAGCCAATCTTCGGGATTTCGCGTTCTTCTGAACTTCGCATGCTTTTTCCGTTGCCTCTGCAACAGCGTTCGGACCTGTTTTGTGTACCATGGGGGATCAGTTCCATCTCTTACCAATTTATGAGGTATGAATCTCTCAATTGCTGTTGCTACTATATCTTTGAATTTGAGCCATATCTCGTCTACATTTGCATAGTTAGTTCGGAAGGAATGGAGATTGTCTCTTAGGAAGGCTTCTAGTGACACTTTATCCGCTTTTTTAAATAAAATTATTTTGCGTTTGTTTCTGGCGGATTTGGATGAAACGGTATTGAGCCTAGCTACAACGACCTTGTGATCACTAATCCCTGTATCAGTCATGATGCTCTCTATTAGCTCTGGACTGATTGTGGCTAAGAGGTCAAGTGTGTTTTCGCAACCATTTACAATTCGCGTGGGTTCGTGGACTAACTGCTCGAAATAATTTTCGGAGAAAGCATTTAGGACAATCTCGGAAGATGTTTTCTGCCTACCACCGGTTTTGAACAAGTATTTTTGCCAACATATCGAGGAAAGGTTGAAGTCACCACCAACTATAACCGTATGAGTGGGGTATTTATTTGTTTCGAGACTCAAATTTTCTCTGAACTGTTCAGCAACTATATCATCGGAGTCTGGGGGTCGGTAGAAGGAGTATAACCTCCACCCATACCAATTCGCACTGAGTATCTACTTCGACTTCACTACAAGATAAACCACTACTGACAGACGCAAACACTCCACCACCAATTCTGCCTAATCTATCTTTCCTGAACACCGTCTGAGACTTCGTAAAAATTTCTGCAGAACTTATTTCAGGATTTAGCCAGCTTTCTGTGCCTATAACGATTTCAGCTTCTGCATCCTTCTGCCTGCCTAAGGTCATCATGACAATGTCACTCCGACAACAGCCGTGCCGTGCTCCGGGCCACGCCTGCCACATGACATCACTCAACCAGTAGGCACACTTGTCTCCCTGCAACTGCGCAGGGTTTTCATACCTAGCGACCACAGCATATCAATACGGTGAGCCTGACTGCAACTGTGACCCACACATGGGAACACAAGAAAAACTTACAACAGCTACCATGCTGGGTGACCTACACCTGCACCCATCCACCACGATTGCCACCTATTAGGATCTGTCCATTGCGCTGCGTTGCTTGGTTCCCCACTACAACACCATACTCCACAACGTCAACGCACTAGCTGCGACTCCTGTGCCACGTCCTGTGACAGTCGATCGTGACATCCACATTACTGACATACCTACCGAGACTATGGCGCTGCAATGACACCTGCCGCCTCTACAAGCGCCATCAGACGGTGTTCAAAAACCTACACCATGAACATCACAAAATTACAACAACCTTTACAGGTCCTGACCCCTCACCACCAGGCAGATTACTGCCAGCCACACAGCGAGTTACATCTGCCACCACTACAAGTTGATTCTCTGCAAGCATGGTTCGCACTCTGTGAGTGCATGATGCAGTCGTCTGGGATCATAGATGACCACGAAATGTTTTTGGTGCTTTTGAACCACCTCCACACCAACACCGAGCTTATCAGTGACCTCCTATTGCACGCACCAACCACTGACAGATACAAGATAGTGAAGACGCTCATACTACAATGGCTGTCGTGGTCACCTGAACAACAACTCCACCTAGCCATCGCTGAGACGTCACTGAGCCACGACACCCCATCAGCACTCTGGCGCAGGTTACGCCTCTGAGTAGACACTACCCGCTTACCATATCGTGCTCTCTGGTCACTATGACTTTTCAAACTGCCTGAAAAAGTACAGACAGCCATGCTAATGGACGATGGAAACCCGTTTATGCCTTGCCAACTGGATGCTTGCCGTCATGCAACATCACGCATTGATAAACACCTGAATCGGCTCTGCGTACATTATTAGGTTAATGTCAAGCGACTATGAAGCAAGTGCGCAACAATGAACTACATCACGTTATTATTGTTACGTTGAACGCCCAATACATTTGCCTCGCAGGGAACTTGTGCAGTAAGGTTAATTTTAGCGCTGTGTCTATTACACTTTCGTTACTTCCTAGCCGTTGTGGGGAAGTTGCAGTAGAGGTATATTGTTGTTGTTGTGATCTTCAGTCCTGAGACTGGTTTGATGCAGCTCTCCATGCTACTCTATCCTGTACAAACCTCTACATCTCCCAATACCTACCGCAACCTACATCCTTCTGAATCTGTTTAGTGTATTCATCTCTTGGTCTCCCTCTACGATTTTTACCCTCCACGCTGCCCTCCAATACTAAATTGGTGATCCCTTGATGCCTCAGAACATGTCCTACCAACCGATCCCTTCTTCTAGTCAAGTTGTGCCACAAACTTCTCTTCTCCCCAATCCTATTCAATACTTCCTCATTAGTTATGTGATCTACCCATCTAATCTTCAGCATTCTTTTGTAGCACCACATTTCAAAAGCTTCTATTCTCTTCTTGTCCAAACTATTTATCGTCCATGTTTCACTTCCATACATGGCTACACTCCATACAAATTCTTTCAGAAATGACTTCCTGACACTTAAATCTATACTCGATGTTAACAAATTTCTCTTCTTCAGAAACGCTTTCCTTGCCATTGCCAGTCTATATTTTATATCCCTTCTACTTCTACCATCATCAGTTATTTTGCTCCCCAAATAGCAAAACTCCTTTACTACTTTAAGTGTCTCATTTCCTAATCTAATTCCCTCAGCATCACCCGACTTCATTCGACTACATTCCATTATTCTCGTTTTGCCTGTGTTGATGCTCATCCTATATCCCCCCTTCAAGACACTATCCATTCCGTTCAACTGCTCTTCCAAGTCCTTTGCTGTCTCTGACAGAATTACAATGTCATCGGCAAACCTCAAAGTTTTTATTTCTTCTCCATGAATATTAATACCTACTCCGAATTTTTCTTTTGTTTCCTTCACTGCTTGCTCACTATACAGATTGAATAACATTGGGGAGAGGCTACAACCCTGTCTCACTCCCTTCTCAACCACTGCTTCCCTTCATGCCCCTCAACTCTTATAACTGCCATCTGGTTTCTGTACAAATTGTAAATAGCCTTTCGCTCCCTGTATTTTACCCCTGCCACCTTTAGAATTTGAAAGAGAGTATTCCAGTCAACATTGTCAAAAGCTTTCTCTAAGCTAGAAACGTAGGTTTGCCCTTCCTTAATCTAGCTACTAAGATGAGTCGTAGGGTCAGTATTGCCTCACGTGTTCCAACATTATTACGGAATCCAAACTGAGTCGGATGCGGGTTTTGCAACTGTGAAATACTTTCCTACATTATAGAAGTGAATATTAAATCTGAACTAATAATGCGAAAATATTGAACTTTGATAGCTTACAATGAAACTCTTTCTGTTTATTGCAAAGGAAAACAATTGATTTTCTAAAACATTCTCTGCCATACACAACTTGAAACAGGTCACGTCGACGAAATCTTGTGGAAGAACTGACAGCGACGTATAACGGAAGGCAATAAGATCCCTTGGCTTTTGGTTTGGCAGTATTCGACAGCCATTTCTAGGCGCAAGTAAATTAAGAAAGGCAGCGCGTTTTTGTTATCAAGTAACGTCTTCATCAGTTACTTTAGTTTTAATGTAATCTGCGAGTAATTGCTGATGGTTGATATTAACATGAAAAGGACTCCGTAGACAGGGAAAGAACCTCTTCTTGGGCAACTACTTCTATAATGAACAAAAGGCATTAAATGATCTTCAGGCACATGTGTTCCAGCAACGGTATGAAGAAAATGATAGTAACAATGACGGTAATAATCGAATTATCCGGTAACTTCGCACTTCACAGTGGATTTTCTCGAACTAAGAAATTTGCTGAATTAGTGAATATTTCAAAATGGCTTTACATCGAGGCTATGATGCCTAGAAGAGTCTTTACATCCTGCTTACATGAGAATAGCACAATCTCCACGTCAGAAGATTGCTTCTACTTAACCATTTAATAGACTCGCATTTTTTCCACCGTGACTAATTTTGTAAGCTAAGCACATCATCCGTTACAGCACACTCCTGGGGCTGAGAAATGTGGCCACAATGGTCTGGTGGAACGAACTATCACAGGTGCAATGCATGGGTTCAGGCATTTACTTTTAAGAGGCACAAACCGATTTACTTTACCTCTGGTAAGCTCAAGAGAAAGACGTTATAATCCAGAATCCGCATTAAACATCACGTTCCCTCATTACCAATTGGGCAGAGCCAGTTTACGTTGGGAAATGACATAGACGGAAGTCATGGTAAACAGAAATACTGTCTCCAGTAAACTTACTTACATTAGAAAATTTTATTTTATTTGATGAAACGATAGCCATTTAAAGGAACAGGGCTCTTATTTTTCTTGTACTTATCGAACTAGAGACGTTGAAAAATTTGGTGTTGGACTGTGATTCGAATTCGGATCTCATCTTTCAAGGATCTGAATCTCTCGGAACAGCATAGTTCAATCATTTCGTTCCTTTTCCCAAGACTGCAATCTTCTCTAGGTCTTCTCCAAAGGTAAGTATTTGGGTCCGAATCCTGATCCAGTACAAAAATATTCATAATTTCGTTTCAAGCCCTATCACATGCATACCAGTCTGCTAGTGAAAATTAACGTTCATTTTTAATGTCTGTTCATGTGTTGCCAACAATCGCAATAGGTGTCGTTATTTCTGGTCAAACTCGCACACATCTTACTGTTAGTGAGTAAGCAAGTTTTACTTAAGCTATGTTCGTGGATGATAAAGAAGGACGGTAGGTGTGCGGTTCGATTGTCGCTCAGGCACAAAAATTTGTATCCTTATTTTAGATTCAAACATCTGGCAGCTGGTAAGAAAAACCGATACGTAACATTTGATTTTACTTAGTTAACAATCCGATTGCGTGCTGGGTTCGTATCTCCATCACAGAACTTCACGTCATGCGCTTCATCTTTAAATGCATGAACACTTTGTTCCTTCTGAATGGAGGTATATCACACATCTTCCGTGGTTAGTTAACTGGGACGAAAGGGTCTTTACAGGAGTCCCAGTTTATTACAAAACTGTTGTCTTTTTCTTTTTTTTTTCAAGTTTACATTTAGTTACTGATATTGCGGAAATTTCTGTAATTCGTGCCTCTTCGTGACTAGTCAGCAATATGATATGATTAGATTAGATTAATACTTGTTCCATAGATCATGAATACGACATTTCGTAATGATTTAGAATGTGTCATTTTAATGAAAGATTTCTTTACATAGCATGATTCAGTTTCTTTGCAACAATGTTTTACTCTTTCTCTCTCATTCTTTTTTATTATTATCTCTCCCTCACTCTCTCTCTTTTCTCTCTCATACACACACACACACGCACACAGTCTTTTTTATTTTTATTTGTTTGTTGTGCTCGACTATCGGCGTGGCACGAAAACGTTCGTCAATGATTTTCTTAGTTTTGAGTACACTTACGAGAGATATATAAAAACAACTATGAGAGTTACTGATTTATGAAGCTTAGTTTGCAGTCAGTTCTGAGTATTATTAGTAACTACGCTCCAGTCCCTAAACCCAGTTACAGAACTGTGAATCATACGGATTACGTATTCCAGGCCGTAGCAGCCGCGTCTTTGAGACGTCAGCTATGGTCACTTCCCAGCCCACTGTAGGATCACATCGGTTCGTCTTCTTCCTGCTGGTAATGTAACTGAGATTTGGCAACAAGGCAAGGTAAATTTGGCAACTCTGTGATCGACGAGTTGCTTCCTGGTGTGCACGGAATTAAGCCTCAAAGTTCACTTGATTTTTCCTGTCATTTCCATTGAATAATCTGAGTTATTATTAACGCTTGAGCTGTAACAAAATATTGTAAGATTACGGTTTTCAGCCCAGGAAAGTCGTTGCACGTGAAAATCTCTTCTAATCTCGTCCTTTAAATAGCGGTTTACGAGTTCTAGCCACTACTGGTCTCGTAAGAGGAGACGTAGACGCATGCTTCTTCACTAGCTCAAAAAATAAAAATAAAAAAAAAAAAAAAGAAATGTGGGAACGTGCTAACCTGAACGAAAGCGTCTGTTATGGATTGCGGTTCCAGTCTTGCTGATTGTAACTTTTTTATCCCTTCTGTGAAAGAGCTACAAGCAGTCAGATCACACATCGATACGGAAATCGCTAGAAAATACTTTCGGCTCATAGTGCAATGGTGAAAAACTTACAATGCTGCACAACAAATAACGCCTCTTTCCGCTGCTGACAAACAAATTTTGGGTTTCTAGGAATACATAACTTTATTTCTGATATGCCACATTTGCGTACCACTTGAGTATGACACAGAATACCAATTAAACACAGAACCAATCGAAATCTAAGTGATTGGTATTTTACTAATTCGTGCCGATAGAGGCACGCTTGTGTACAGCTACTCAGTTTTATTGAAACAGACTTTCGTCGTAAGGTTATCGTGGGTAGTTTTATTTCATTTCTTATAATACAGTGCACAATTTTCGTACAGTTTCTTTTAGTGTTGTTAAAACATTAGTTAACATGAGAGAGAAATTAATCATCAACGATATATGCGAATTCTCTGATGTTATCTATAACAGTCTGACAAAGCACGTGCAGTTTATTGATTACGTGCATGTAGAAAACTTGTTCTGATTTAAAGCTGTCAAACAAGGTTTTATGAAGAATAAAATGCCACTGCCACACGACAGCTAATGTAGAAAATACTTTTCTGACGTATTTTAGCACGATGCGCTCTCCCCATACATAATACAAAAGTTTCGAGGTGCATCTGCAGCCTGGCCATCTATTAAACCTGAAAAGAACAAAATGTCGCAGAAATTAGCTCTTTTTCCACATGCGACTATTTTGGGTCGAGAAGTGAAGGGAATTGTGTTCAAAGTTCCATTAGATCGATAACTTCAGCAGAGAGAAGTATGGCGTTTAAAAAATGTAGCAGTGAATGTACCCAAACTCGCGACGTCTTATCAACAGTGCGCGACGCTTACCGTTACGCTACTAGCTGACACGTAGCTACAATACCTCCAGAACTCAACAACAATTCCTCCAGAACTTGAGCATTGCACAGTGCTGTGAGATAATGCATATGGCCGGATCTAGACTTCTGAGAGACAGACAGTTACAGCTTTTCTTTTGCACTGCATGACGTTTTTAACAAACAGATAGCGCAATAGAGTAGCTCAAGTCGAAAGGAACACTTCCTGTTTAAATTTCTGTATCCTACCCTGTTGGCAGTTCTGTGTAGGAGTCAGTTACGTGATTTTATTTCGGTGATTACAAAATAGAGTCGAATGTATGCACTGGGTAGCCGAGGCAGCTAGTTCATGGCGATTCGGTCAACCAAGTAAATGAATGTACTGAATATGCTGCAAACCACTACAGGGAGTCTGTACGTCAGAATTCTCATCCAGTGTGCCGCAACATCGTTATATTAGAAAAATGGGTGATAGAGAAGAGAATTTGGTGGTCTCTTGGATTGATGCTAGGTTTACATACTTATGGTCTAGGTTCGATTCCAACTTCCGCTGATGAGTTTTGATAAGGAGAGACAGATTCTGTTATCTTCTGGTTACGCCAAGTGAAGAAGGTATAATGGCATCATGTTGAACATGATATTCCTTCTCTACCAAGTAGACGTTAGGTTCAGCCACAATAACGTCAGGAGTCGCGACATGTATTTGAACTTCTGTATGTCGATAAAATTGGTTCTGATCTGGTAATGCAACTCAGACCGCCTTTAACGCCGAATTTGATCCCTTCGTGACAATACAGGTCGACTGCAATTTGTTGTTTGTTCAAAACCGCAGATTCCTCAACATATCCACATATTGCGCGTGAAAGGGTTCGAATCCTGACCCGGCACTAAAGTTTTCATTATGTATTATGAAGCTCCAGCATGAGAACACCTATCTGCTGGTGGGCAATAATTTTGATTTTTAATGTATTTTCATTCGTTGTCAACACTAACGGTATCTGACGTTTTTGAGTCCCAGTGGGACACAGAACTGATTGCGAAATCATTGTAAATTCAAGGATGTTCCTCCGAGTTGCTGGTGGAGAAAAATTCGGTAGCTGACGTCTCTTTGTGTGCAGTCAACAACGATATGTGTGGGGCTCGATTCCCAGTCAGCACTGAACTCTTCGTCATATTATTTCTAGTTCAAACATGCTCACATGTCGCTGCTGGTGTAACAAACCCCATTTTTAACGTTCGTTTTCTCTAGAATATAACAGCGATAGGTGCCAGGTTGGAGTCCTGGGAAAGAAAAAATTAATGTTTCATCTTGTCATTTCAGTTAATACATCTAGCTACTGCCGAGAAAATCCGATATGTCACAGTTGATTGTGCTTCGATGACAATCCAATTAGGTTCTGGGTTCGAATCCCTGTCCAACACAAAGCTTTACCTCACGGTATTTCAATTAAGTTACTTGTGAAGAAGCAATATTTAACATCTCTCGTAGTTCGTTAACAAGGACAATAGATGCTGGGTAGGAATTCGCGTCCGTTAACAATGTTTACGTTATGTAATTAAAAGTTGATATTTGCTAACTGATACTGTCTAAAATCGAGGTATATCACTCTCTGTATTCCTAGTCAGGAATGACTGTTAGTTTCCGTCAGTCACGAAGTATTTGCTTAGTCTGCATGACCTGGGTTTGAATCCATATACAGAACGAGACGGTTCGTCGTGTCATTTGAAGTTCATACATATTCTCAACTATCTGCTCGTGAATAACTTAATTTTTTAATGTCATTTTGTGTTAAATAATAAGTACGGTATGTTATTTTGAAGAGGAAATCATGAATACGACGAACTTACTACGTGATTTACCTATCTGACGGGGCCTGAAGAACCGTCTTATCTGTGATAAGATGTTCCCTGATATTTGTAGTACCTTGGTATTACTTTACATCTTGAGTTATTGCGATACAGAGCAGTGTTTTCTAGTGGTCACTTGTTGGAACCATTTTCAATAGTCAAACGACTGTACTGAAGGGCGATTAGAGGATCTGCTAGACAGCTGCGCTATGTGGGTTGCATTCGAATCAGGCGAAATGCAATTCAGGTCGTTCGGATACTTTTGAGCACGACTGTACATAAAATACCACATACAGCGCAGACTCGTTGACTTTCACTTCTCTGTTGTCGAAGAATTCTGGAGCAGTGGGATGCATTAATTTTATTTTTCATTTATCAGTGGACAACAGAAAAGGTTAACAAGACCAAACAAACATATCCTAAACTTGCTCCGTGATCCATTTATTAAATTTTATTTCCAATTTCTAAATTTGCTCAAATTTAGTACAATGAATGCGTACTTCCGATCTTCAAAAGTTATAGTACTATGGTTAAAGAAACAAATGGAAAAACCTTTTAAAGACATTATGCTAACTATATGAAACAGAATCCCTGGATACAATTATTGTGGATCCTATAGGAGCTGCAGATGAGACCAATTTTTTGTACATTAACAGTATATTTTTAGGTGTAAAACTGCTGGACACAGTAAAGTCGATAACTGTTGTAGCCATGCCTCATTTTATAAGGGAATTTAGGGAGAAATGCCGTAACTTCTTAATTCGTGCATGTAAAAGAAGAAGCGCTGTATATTTTATGATCATCTGCTAGAACATTTATCTGTATTATCTCCAAAAAGAGCCTTGTCTCGTACAAAAAGAGAAGTTACGCCTGCTTTAACAACACTGGCAGACCTTATACCACAAGTTAGACCACCTCAAATGCAAAAAGTGGATGATGAATGGCGCTCTTTGCCCTTGGGTATGCTTCCAGTAGATGTTTCTTCGGAACCTGAACCTGACAAATTTTGGCACAAGGTAAGTTTAGCGTTCCTTAGTAACATGCTCTATATGATCTTCTAAAATAATTTTTGTTGAAAGTCATCTATAAATAGAAAATTGTTATGCCATACCATATGTCTGTCTGTTAAAACAGGTCTAATTAAAGGGCAATGTACATGTTTTTCAGGTTGGGCAAATCTCATCCGATGACAGTGTGCATTTGTGTGGTGCTTTAGTAGGCTTCGCCGTGGCAGCACTATCAATTCTGCATTCCACTGTAGAATGAGAGCGAGTTCTCAGGTAGGTAAAAATCATTTCTGCCAGAAGCCTGTAAGCTGTTTGGTTGCTACTCTTACATCGTTACCGGCTACTAGCGAGATTATTTAATGAATGAGGAAGAGTGAAAGATGAGACATCCCAATTTCTTAATTTCGATATTATTTTTTTAAATTTTTTGTTTTTTAAATTATTATTTCCGTCAAGATACTCAGAATGAAAACGAAGTTAAGAAACCGGCTGTCTGTGTTTACGATGAATACAACCCTCTTGGTATCACTGCGTCAAATGGTCTAGAAACTGGTGCACTACATTCCAGGCGATCAAGTCCATGATTGAAAGAGTGGCCAATGCTCTTTACCCATCGAACGATGCAGATGCAGCTGACAAGTTTCCAGCCATAGCAGACGATTATATTGAAGTCAGTGACAGTGAATAGATTCATCCAGACAAGTACAAACAGTTCAAGTAAGGACATTCTTTATTTTTATTTCATTTTGTTAAATAGTTTTAATTTTTTTGTAACTGTGGAACATAGGCCTATTGTTCCTACCAGCGTACGTCGAGATGGTAGATCGAAAAATAAAAATGTATGGTATTTTCAGTGGTAGTATGATATATTTATAGTAGATTGTATGATCCAGTTGCAGTGCCTTCCTAACAACACTGCTTCAAGGACAGCTCCGAGCCAGACTCTCTATAGCGTGCTTTTTACTGATCCCAAAACCACCATCATTTGCAACTTCAGTGGTGGCAAGCGAGAGCTCATTGGAAGATGGGGTGCAGGTCTGTTGTGTCTTCTGTTGAAAGCTGGTTGTGCCTCGGTGCCAGTGATGGCCGTGTGTTGGTTAGAAACAGGCCAGCTGAGGACCTGCGACCAACATGTCTCTATGCTAGACACTCTGGACATGCACCTAGAGTTATGATCTGGGGTGCGATTTCGAAGGTCAGCAGGAGTACTCTCGTGGTTATTCCACGCACACTGACTGCAAATTTTGTACCTCAGTCTGCTGATTCATCTGTTGTACTGGCATTCATGAAAATCATTCCTGTCGTGTTTTCCAACAGGATAACGTTCGTCCATATACCACTGTTTTAACTCAACACGCTTATAGAGTATTGACATGTTGCCTTGTCCAGCTCGATCACTAGATCTGTCTCCAATTGAGCACATATGGGACATCATCAGACGACAACTGCAGCACCGTCCATAAACAGCATTAACTGTCCTTGTACTGATCAAGTACAACAGGCATGGAAATCATACCCACAAACTGACAGCATAAGTAAAAGACAATGCATGCACGTTTACATGCTCGCATTCAACATTTTGGCATTTACACTAGTTATTAATGTTCCAGCATTTCACATTTGCAATGATTCCTCTCCTGCCTACATTAACCTTTAACCTTGCAATGTTAATCACTTAAATATGTTACCCAGACTAATGTATTCCCAAATCTCATTACCCTGCATGAATTAGTTTTTGGTGTCGCGGTTTTTTTCTCATCAGTGAAATTATTTTCAGGAAACCGTCCTCCAAATCATCTGTCAAATCACGTTACTGCAGCTGTGTCGTCGACAGCTCTTACAGATTCTTATGCAGTGTAAGTCAGCCTTCACACTCTTGCATATTCTGCAATCTCGAGCGCAACTGCACGAAATCAGTAGTAATATCTTGTCAGGAGCTCGTGGTCATTTCATGTGAACTGGAGGGAGAGGGATGAGTTTGATTACCTTCAACCTCAGTTTCAAAGGTCCCAGCTGTTCTCCAACCATAGTTGGACTTGTAGATATACTCAGTAGAAGTGGAAGTCGATATTGGGTGGCAAGCGAGGAAGCTTAACAACATTGTTTTCCTGACCCAGAAGTACATTAAAACACTGAGGTCTTGTGGAAGTAGGTACAATGACTTAAATGAATACACTAAGATTCCATGTGTAGAGATAAGCAATTTAATGATCAGCTTGATATCGTTATACATAAACACACAATCACTCCAATCACATGTCTGCAACGAATTGAAGGTCCATGCACTACATTTTGCAAACCTCAAAGATGGCTGTCCAAAGATAGGTCACTCGACCGATTGCATGCCGCCACAGAGCCCTCCCCCCCCCCCCTCCCCCGGCACTGCGGAGCACATTACGCAGGGGCATCAGGACACTGCACGCAGGAGAAGATCCAGGAGCCACATGTACATCTGGATCTGTAGGGTAGGCAGGGTCCATGCGAGTCACTGTTGATGGGCGAGGGCGGGAGATGAAGGAATGACGTAGTCCTTATGGCACACAGGTGGTTGTAATAAGTGGCTCGCAAGTGAGCTGGATGGATTGTCAGAATTAGTCAGGAGGTAAGGGGTGGGTGGGATGGTGACAATTAGGAGGCCTGTAGCATCGATGAAAGGGGAATCTCATTGTTCTCTGCACCTGGGGGCAGTTGAAGGTGTTTGATTATAGAAATGGAAGAGGTGGGAGGGTCGTCGGCTGAGAGGGGAGAAGCGTGAAGGATGAAAATGAAATTGTCACATGCCTGTAACGAAATGTCATCTGGGGGCAAAACGGAACACATCAGTTTGGAAGGTGAAAGAGCTGGGAGAGGAAGTGGAAAAGTGGGTGAGTGGTGAGGCAGGGGAATCCTCACCATCAATGGTCAGACTTGGGCAGAGTGTAGTTGGAGCCACTGTCGAGCAGGTGTCTGGCAGTGAGATGTTGGTATCGGCAGAGACCTGGTGCCGTGATTTAGGTGGCTCGACAGGGGCAGGCTCGTCCACAACGTCGTCTACAACAGTCCATGCTGGCTTCAGTCAGTGAACTGAAATGGTGAGAGGTCAGTCGCGTAGGAGGATGTCAAATGTGTTCGTTGCACGTGCTTACACTTTATGAGGGATGATATATGGGCATTGTAAAGCTGCACGCTCTGAGTTGTTTTGTAACACACATCATACCACATCACAAAGTGGGGCTTATCTCACCCCCAAACACACCACCATGCACCTGCTCTACTGCTTTACCATCACATGACAAAAAATACGCTTCGTGTCGTGTAAACCTTTTATGAGTATTATTATCATGTAGCACCTCTCTTGATAGGAACGCTGATTTTTTTTATTTTATCTCCTGCTTAGAAAATTGTTACCATACTCTCTCTCCTTTTTTTTTTCAAGTTTCTTTAATTTCGTTTTTCAGCATATCTATCTCCTTTTCCGCACTTCTCACAATAGAGTTCTACAGATGCTACACATACCACGGAACTACTCACTAACGGTCGTGTGCTGCAACGCACCGTATGCATACACACACATGAGTGCTGACTGGCCATGAAAAATGTCTCATGCAACTCATTTGTTGACTGGTAACACATCTCAGATTTGGCAACATTACAGTACTTATTTTGGATATCAATTTTCTCCGGTTTCTTTTTAAATAATTACTCTCCAGCTAAATTCTTTTTCTTTACTTTACACTCGAATCACTACGCAGTTAATCATAGTTTTTTACCCATTTTTGGCATAATTCGAGTCATCCACATACTGTCGAGCACTTGGAAAGACTGTTGTTTAATATTTTTAACACTAAATGAACTGGCCTCTCTGTGTGTATATATATATATATATATATATATATATATATATATATATATATATATATATATATATATATATATGCCAAGTGCAAGTCTTATTTCATTTGACACCACATTGGGCAACTTGTGAGCCGGTGATGAGGATGAAATAATGATGAGGACAACACAACATCCAGTCCCCGAGTGGAGAAAATCTCCAATCGGGATATATATATATATATATAAATAATTCTTTAACAATTCATCTCTCTCTCTCCTTTTTCTGCATCCTTTGTGTCCTATAGTTGGCCACCTGCTTAGCTGGGTGGTAACGTGCCCACCTCCCATGCAACTGTGCCTGGGTTCAATTCCCGATTGGAGATTTTCTCCACTCGGGGACTGGATGTTGTGTTGTCCTCATCATTATTTCATCCTCATCACCGGCTCACAAGTTGCCCAATGTGGTGTCAAATGAAATAAGACTTGCACTTGGCAACCAAAGTTCCCCGAATGAGGCTTCCTGGCCAGCAATGTCATAATCTCATTTCATTTCATTTCCTTACAAAATACTTCTGGAAAAGAGCCACAAGTCAACCGAGACCCACTGGAAAGTGGCGGCAGTCGTCCTCTGCTCCAGGAGGATGCAGGACACAGAGGCTCGTCCGCAGCTGACAATGGAGGCAGCTCGGGGATGGCAGTGACTGGGAGGCGCTAGGGGTGGTGCGGAGTTTGGCCCTGGCCTAGACATGGTGCTTCATGTGCAGTGCCAGATGGTTAGAGTGCGAGAAGCAGCGATTGCAGCGGCGGCACTTGAGTGGCTTGGCACCTGCTTTCTTCCGGTAGTGCCGTGTCAGCTCGTCTGACTGGGCGAACCTCCACTCACAGCCCTCCCATGAGCACGTGTATGGCTTCTCACCTGTATCTGTCTACTGGTGCACCTTGAGTTGTGAGCTCTTGGTGTAGACCTCCTTGCAGCTGGTGAACTGGCACTTGGAGTCAGGTGACTCGTCATGCTGATGTCACAAGGGGAACTTGGGTGATGTGCAGTGCGTCTGGCGCAACGCTGAATGGGAGGTGATGGTGTTGATGGTGATGCGACGATTACACTGACTTGCAGAACACCATCTGTCCATTGGACGTGCTGCCAGCACTGGAAGAGGAGCTGGAATTGCTGGAGGAGTTGTCACGGCTGGACAGTGGCGTGAGTAATGGCTGCACCACCTCGTACAGCCGATTCCAGTGCATGCTGAGAAAACGACAAGTGGAAGAAGAGCAGCGGATAATTTCAACGTGAGTAGAGCTGTACTAAGCACGTTGATGTTTGAATCGTTTGAGGACCATAGTAATGTAGGCGAGGGTCGCCGATCTGGAGGCACAATGTGTTGGGGGAATGACGCTTGTGTCAGCCCCATTGTCAGTCAACAACTATTGATTGGCATCGTGTACAGGCATCCGCCGACAGGTGAGGCGATATGTGCTGACTGCTCATGACTGTAGCACCGTGTACTTCTTGTGCGAGGTGAGGCACCTAAAGCATCGCCCGTTGCAAGTTTTCCGCCACACGTGATAAGTGACAGTTTGCGAGCGGTGTCGCCGAACCTGGCGTGAAACCAGCATAACGGATAACGTGGGTGCGGTTGAGTGGCCGTGGTAGTACCAGAGATTGCTGCTACACTGCATTGCGCATCACTCGAGACCACCTGAGTGAATGCAGGCTGCAGCGCATGAGGTTCATGTTGTAGGCCGCCAGATGGAAACACTCGCACTGGTTGCTGGCTGTGTGGACGAGCACGTCAAATAGCCGCTGGTGGAGGGGGCAGTTCTGCGCTGACGTCACTCGACTGATTGGGGGACGCTGGAATGTGAAATGAAAGTTCGGGCTGGCGAATTATCTTGAAAGTGCAGTCCCCCACTAACATTTTCTCGGACAGTGTGCAGGATGTGAAGGGCAGGAGTAATAGTTGTAATGTTTCTGGGAGTTTCATTAACCAGATCAACCATAGTGCTGCGTCTGGCAGAGAGTCACATGTTGTAAGGGAACGTAGATGACGCCACAGTGTGGAGGGAGTGAGACCACCTAAATGTTCCTTCTGAATAATGTGGTGAATGATCTCGCCAGAAGATAGTGACAAACGTCACAGATAATTCGTTTAGCATTTGTGTATTGCGGGAGGGGGGGGGGGGGGGGCAGATGCACCACAATGTCACTGATGAAGTCCAAATGGTCTTTTAATGGCTGGTGAGGCACACGAATTTCGATTCGTCTTAGTGGACACCAGTAGCACGAAAATGAGAGTCCGCCAGTGCAAACCAATTGTGTAGCTGGTCCTTTACATATGTAGGCAATTTCGGAAATGTGTGCGGGACGTCCGATAACACAGCGTTACTTGGGGGCTGAATGCCCGTAACTGTCCCAGAAACTTGACCGGTCAGGCGAGGCTCCTGTTGCAGCCAGCGCATCGAGAAGTGTTGCGGCGAGGTAGCAGCATCTTCCATATCAATAATGCACTGCTCGGAATTCGCGGTAGGCGCGGGAGACAGTTTTAATTCTGTCGGAAACGCGGCTGGCGCGCGGCATGGCAGACTCGACCTCAGGCGAGGCAAGACGGCATGGGTCGGCGAAATGCAGTACATATCGGAGCACGAGACACAGTTCGTGATACATCACCCTCTTGATCAAATTGTCCTTAATTGTACGAAGGCACAGTCTGAGGCAATATGGCGGTGGCCGCGTGGTACATAATGCAATGTTTATTACAGAGAGAATTTTAGTACGTTAATATGATGTGACGTTATGGTTAATTAACGCTTATTTTATAGAATGATATATGGTTAATATTCAACAGCATAAATATTGACAACTCGTAACACGACTCCATTTGACTTGTGACGAGATACTGTACAGATCATTTTACAAAATGTATTTCAATAATGACGACGAAAAGTTATACCTTGAGGAATGTATCAACAGTATTAAAATCTCGTGATTAGCCTAGGTTCCTAGTGTACAGAAAATGAATTTAGAACTTCGACGGCTGTAGATGAAATTCAAACCAGGTGAAAGCCTATGGTCAGAATTCCAGGGTACAGAACGGATTAAACTGGTTTACAGTGTTTTAACATCCGCAGAAGCGGACCAAAGATTAGCTGGCGCGGATACTGTGTAGATAGCATTTTTCATATCCTTGCAGACTACATACAGGGCAGTCAAACTGGATATTAAAATCACAGAACGTGATGTAGCTGATTTTTTGATGTGCTGTTAGGACAAGTTAGGGTAGTGTGAAACCAAGTCAGCCTCGAAAAGCCATTGCTTCTTCAGTAATACGAGAACAAATGCGAAAATTATGGACATTTTTAAGTAGTTGTCTTATAAACTACGCTTTTTCCGGTATTAGTGGTTATGGCCATTTTAAAGTATATCACATATATAAGTCCAACCGCAACACTATACTTCCAGTTGTTTCCTAAATAGGGAAGTCAAATATTGGCCATTTTTTACCAAAAATGAAATTTCTAAGTTCTGCTCTTGTTCTATGCTGAATATCAGCAATAACCACTCCTCCTGCAAGAAAAGTCATGAGAACTGAAGCTTTAGTAAATATTATTGGCTTTTAATTAAGCACAAAATGATGTCTCCAAGCCTAGTAGTTCTCTTTAAATCGTACAAAAACAAAATGTCAGAAAGTTGAATTTTTGAAGAACTTAGCCTAAACACTAACTACTGCCAAATTGTGAGCATTCAACGAAAGAAAAATACATAACATCGTGTTTAAAGGTATAAAAGTATATTCAAATGCACTGATATTATTAAAAACTCACACATTTCCGTAAATGAAAACTCCCCATATTTAGGTTTCTCTGAGGGTGCTGCTTGTATGCAATCGTGTACCAGGACAGAAGGAGATCGCTGGGGTGCTGTGTCCATTTCGGGCTGCTCGTCCCAACGTGAAAGATCGTTGGGATTGTACAGACCAGACTCGTAACAATGTTTTGGTAAGTCGTTCGAGAGCAGTGATTGCCCCCACTTTTGCCCATCTCTTGGCAGTTGTAAGCTCTTGTGCATTCCTTCTTGCACTTACATGAGAGCAATTTCAGAAGTTTTGGTGGGGCTGGTTCACATAATGTTATTACAGGTAATAGACCTAGGGAGCACTTCGACCAACCCAACTCTCTGGCATCCTTTGCTGCTCCCAAGCATTCTCGCGCTTAGTGGTATGTGTGATACGAATGGAGGGAAGTAGCTTCTTTCGTTGGGGGGTGGGGGTGGGGGGGGGGTGGGGGGAACGGGCCAGGTCCATTGTTGTATCATTGTCGCCACAGTGGCGCCCTCGTCGCCGGCTTATACCAAGGAGGTTCTACAACACAACACAAATGCACACGTGGATTAACACGGTTCTTTATTTATATAACTGAAAGTATTTACTTAACAGGAATAGAGCCCATGTGTTGTGGTACAAGCTCATCAGTAATAGTCATTTGCAGACACTATGGGAAATCTTGCTATTACCAAAATCTGATCGTTATGCACTGATGTAGCCTGTGCTGAACTATGCCGCTCCAGGAGTGAATGAGAGAAGCCAACCTAGAATAGTAAGTCGAGTCAGTGACTGAGTTTGTAAGGCCACCAGTCAGCGGCGGCGGCCTAAATACCTGCTGTCCAGAGGCGTTGGCAGCATGTTGCTTGTTGGTTTGTCTCTGGCCTCTCTCATGATAGGTGCACTTGATCCAGCGCCTACTATAGATCTTCTCGCTGTATCTTTGCCGATCGGTGTGCTGGCGACACCTTACACCAGCCCATTCACTTTCGCATTGGTTGCTAATTTGACAAACAGGTGGAACCGAAGGCAGTTTAGGATGGCGATCTACACTACTGGCCATTAAAATTGCTACACCATGAAGATGACGTGCTACAGACGCGAAATTTAACCGACAGGAAGAAGATGCTGTGATATGCAAATGATTAGCTTTTCTGAACATTCACAAAAGATTGGTTCGGGGGGCAACACCTACAACGTGCTGACATGAGGAAAGTTTCCAACCGATTTCTCATACAAAAACAGTAGTTGACCGGCGTTGCCTGGTGAAACGTTGTTGTGATGCTGACAGGTGGCATGAGCCCTGGCTCATATTTCTATCTTACTCTGAGTAATTCGATTTTCCTCTCTAATTGCATGCGGTGAAAAGCTGCTATTTCTTCACACGCGGACTTCCCACGCAGCGTTTCTCGTCATCTGGGTGGTCCAGTGACAGGCGGATTGTGCTGATCTTGAAAGGGTTAAGTCGACTGGTATGAGGGAGTCACCGACATTGTCATAAGAGCGGGGGCGACATGCCCACAGGGGCCTGACGGAGCGGCTGGGCTAGAGATTCCGTTGCTTCGCAGAAACTTAGTGAAAACACTTTCTGGCGGGCTACCAGCGAAGTGTGGGAATGACTTGTGTTCCCAGGCAGTCTTGGCGGGAAAATTCCCGCGTTTTCTGCAAAATCATAACTGTGATTGGCTTGCTCAGGGGATAGCTCCGTGACGTAGCAAAATCAGCGCAGAAATTGGCGCCAAGTATCTCCATTGGTGGAATAGTAGTGCGTCGGCAGTAGAGTGGAATTTTCTGCCGGTTTTCGAGTTCCTGATTGGTACAATTAACCACGGCCACTGTCGTGGTTGCGGGAATGTTCTGTGTTCAGCTTGTACGGATGCTCTTGAGAGAGTCGGCTCTCGCCTTTCGGTCAGAGTAGGTTACAAGTCTGAGCTCTCGCTGCTCTGGACAGCCTGCCTTCCGTTGGCTGTCTAATGTACTTTCATTTAATTGTAACTGTTTGACGAAGTTGCTGAAGTTTCGACTTCAACGTAACTTTCCGAGTACAGTTGGCAATTGAGCGTTCTGCGTACAAGCGGCCTATGTTGTCCGTCTTGAGCAGTTTTGGCTAAAGTTGACTGTATCGGAGATACTGTGTGACTTCGCTTGTTAAAATCAATCACTGTACCATCAGTGATTGTGTGGTGAGCCTTCTTCGTCTCCCTCAGAGGCGCATTTGTATTGATAGTAAGTCTTTAGTCTGGAACAACCAGACCAGGATATTTTGTTTTGGGCTATACTCATGACATTATTATCACCCCGACTGGACGTCGAAGCAACCAGCCATCGCCTCCGGTACGCCAGATGGTGTCCTTGCAGTTAAGAAGACAGCTTGATAATGCACGTCCACAGCACCGGCAGATTAGGGAATTTTGCTCTGTGATAATCAGAGCTCAGCAGAACGTGCCTGTTCCCGTCTTTTCTTACGTGGTTCTGTCTTGGGTGTTCATTGTCTGAATTATCACTACTGTAACAGCAATTAATGTTGGGTTCGCTGGGTGTTTCTCTTAAGATTTGAGTTGCAAGGAATTGACTCCACATACCACTTGGTCATAAATGTCACAAGATAGTTTATGGACAACTTCACCTTCACAGCATTTATTTGAGTATCCAATTTGACGTATCATAAACGTTTCATGTGTTTTGTTTATTATTTTGAGTTTAGTCATAATAAATCAAATTGTTATTTTGGACAGAACTTTCATTCTGTAGATCGGTAGAGCAACCCTTTTATTTATCACCACGTTAATAAAGCTTTCCTTTATCAACTTAATTTCTATCAAATTAAATTATTGCAGGTGCCAAACTCTTTTCTACTCCACTTGCAGGGTCAATTGCATTCAGTTCGTGTTTCTTCTTAATTCATGTGCAACAGCAAAAGTCGGAGTTAGAAAATGGGGGGCCTAGAGCATCATTTCCATATGAAGATTCTAGAAAAATTTAGTGTTAAATACACTGCTAGCCCCGGCACATCGCAATGCCTCATGTAAGGAAGAGAAATGCGTACCATCACGTTTCCGACTTTGATAAAGTTCGGATTGTAGCCTATCGCGATTGCAGTTTATCGTATTGCGACATTGCTGCTCTCGTTGGTCGAGATCCAATGACTGTTAGCAGAATATGGAATCGGTGGGTTCAGGAGGGTAATATGAAACGGCATGCAGGACCCCTTCGGCCTCGTATCACTAGCAGTCGAGATGACAGGCATCTTATCCGCATGGCTGTAACGGATCGTGCAGCCATGTCTCGATCCCTGAGTCAAGAGATGGGGACGTTTGCAAGACAACAACCATCTGCACGAAAAGTTCAACGACGTTTGCAGCAGCATGGACGATCAGCTCGGAGACCATGGCTGCGGTTACACTTGACACTGCATCACAGACAGGAGTGCCTCCGATAGTGTACTCAACAACGAACCTGGGTGCACGAATGGCAAAACGTCATTTTCTCGGATGAATCCAAGATCTGTTTACAGCATCGTGATGGTCGCATCCGTGTTTGGCGACATCGCCATGAATGCAAATTGGAAGCGTGTATTCGTCATCGCCATACTGGCGTATCACCCGGAGTGATGGTATGGGGTACCACTGATTACACGTCTCGGTCACCTCTTGTTCACAGTGACGGCACTTTGAACAGTGGACGTTACATTTCAGATGTGTGGCTCTACCCTTCATTCGATCCCTGCGGAACCCTACTTTTTAGCAGGATAATGCACGAATGCATGTAGCAGGTCCTGTATGGGCCTTTCTGGATACAGAAAATATTCGACTGGTGCCCTGGCCAGCACGTTCTTCAGATCTCTCACCAAATGAAAACATCTGGCCAATGGTGGCCGACCAACTGGATCGTCACAATGCGCCAGTCACCACTCTTGATGAACTGTGGCATCGTGTTGAAGCTGCATGGGCAGCTATAAGTGTACACGCCATCCAAGCTCTGTTTGACTCAATGCCCAGGCGTATCGAGGCCGTTATTACGGCCAGAGGTGGTTGTTCTGGATACTAATTTCTCAGTATCTATGAACCTAAATTGCGTGAAAATGTAATCACATTTCAGTTCTAGTATAATATATTTGTCCAATGAATACCCGTTTATCATCTGCATTTCTTCTTGGTGTAGCAATTTTAATGGCCAGTAGTGTATTTCTGCATCATTGTGCGCTGTAACTTCGTCTAAAGCTTGTAAAAACTGTGTTTTTCTAAGGAACAGGCACCTGACTGACCGAGGTGTTCCTCTTCCCAGATGCGAGTCACGAAATTATATGTAAAGAAGTATAGTGTAGGCTGTGTAGAAAGAATTCAAGTCCCGTGGACAATTCTATTTGTCCTTGACCCAAAGAAGTAGTGGAAAGTTGAGTGCCACTTGACTCACATCTGCTGTTTTCTGGAAGTGAACATTCCGGACGGCCGAACCCAAACCGCAAAGCAGGACGTGTAAGTTCACATCCTCTTGAGCCACGATCATGTTCTCGAAAGATGTCCTTTTGTCGTGGGCGGTACGATAACGTCGCGTTCTGGTACTTCTGTTGCTAACATAATTTCAATGCCCTCGAGTCCAAACGCAGAGCACAGATGGTCAAAGAGGCGTCTTTTATTAGATTCGTTGGCTAACAGTTTCTTCTGGGGCATTTTGATGGTGGTTGAAGAGTCAAACACGATCTCGTTGCAAGTAAGGGCAGCGTCACGCCGCAATCGTTCTCTGGTTTTAGTACTCATGAGGGCCACATCCTCAGGGTATCCATAACACGTCACTGAGACTTTCTTGCCAAAGTTGTTTATTGTATAGTGTAATATCCACGCCTATATTTCATTCAGAATAATACTCATGGCACCATTGTGTGTGGAATGTGAATGAACATTAATCCTATTCTCGTGACATTTAAAAAAATTACTTCATCGTTAATAAAATAATAAATAATTATTGTCAGTGATATAATTTAAATTTTGTAAAAAATTATATCTCCGACAATACCCACGAATAAAGATAATGAAAATCGCAATCTTTTGTTATTTATGATTCTTGTAGAAGAATCCTTCTTCTTATAACTGCTGTACTGATAGGATGTGATTGATGTCTAGTAACACAGAGGTCTGTAAAAAACTGTTTTATGTTGCTAATTTAATGTTTCAAAAACAGAGTTTATGTGTCATTGAAATATATCTTCTTTGTTTGGAGTTTTATTTCATCGTAATTCTCGTCCTATATAAATGTTAAGTTTTCTGCTGAGCTACAAAAGAGCGCAGCCATTAGCGCTATTGATCTACAGCGCGGTTTATTGGTAAATACCGAACAATAAGCGATTAACATTGAGAAATATTTTCAAATGTTAATGCATATACTGAAAATACAAAAAGATTTAATATATATTATTTGTTAGTAGTAAAACAGGGCTGAAGCAAAATCGATAAGTATTGTCTTAGCATGTTAGCAGTCAGTTAGTGAAATATTGCAGCGGCAGTTTTAAATTGATTTTCTATAGAGACATAAATGTTCTTGGTCATAATAATTATGTATTGGTGGCCCAGAGCCCACTCTGAGGTAATAAATTCCAGTTAGATTGTAAACAGAGTGAACTTATATGAATGCAAACAGCATCTTACGTAATATAAATTCTTATCTGCTGATGTATGAAGCCTGGTTATTTCGTAACAGCTTTTATGGAATATTTCGACAGGAAAAAATACATTAGTATTGTATGCGTGTGGTACTGTGTGACAAAACTACTCATTTTGTTCAAAGAAAAGTGTTTCCATCTCAAATACCGGTAACACTAGCGATAAATTCGATAAGCGTTCTGCAACTAGTAAAGAGACTATTATACAACAGCACTGAAAATTACTAAGTCATCACTCGTTTTTAGTTCACATTATTTGCCACACATTTAGCTTGTTTGCTGGTTATATATGATTACTTTTATGCATGAACTTAGTGCTATTTACACTGTTTGACAGACAACATTGCTACACGTTCCCAGGTGGAGATTTCGTTAACAGAATAACGATGATTAGCCGGGAAAAGCAGTGATTAAATAAAATTAAATTAATATTAAGAAACTAGTTTTATTGTAATCTTGCTGAAATTGTACAACACGCAATCAAACCATAGACGCCACATTGGCGCACAACGTGGGGCCACAACACACAACATTTATTGTAATATTGTATTTACTGTAATTGTTTACAGGTCTAGTGTACCATAATAAAATGTCAATACGTATGTTATTCTCTTTTCATGTGTGAGTCTGACACGAGAGAGATTACTGTACAAATATATGGCATCTGAAGTGTTGCAAGCAGTAACTAAGAACAGTTGAGCTGCACTACCCGCCGACAACAGCCGGAGTTAAGGTAGCAGATGTTCATATTCCAGGCTTCCACACACACGCACGCAGTTTGCATTAGTTACGTGTGTACTGTTGGAAGTAGCAACAATTGAGTTAAAGTGAAAGCAGCATTAAATATCAGTGCTTCAGTATTATGGCTGCGTGTGTAATATGTTCAAATATAATTCTTCTAGTAGATTTTTGTGCACACATTTCACCCATTTAGTTATTATTATTTGTATATGTGCTAGTTGTAAGATTTTTGTGGGATTTATTGTTATTGTCAGTGATATATTTTTGTGCAATATTAGTGTCAAACATGGTTAGACCGAAGAAGCAAGAAAGTCGAATGAGCAAGCTGACGCCGAAATGGCATCAGACCCTGAAATAGATCAACCTTCGCACACTTCAGTGCAAGTCCTTGATAATGTAAAGCCGGCCGGGGTGGTCGAGAGGTTCTAGGCGCTACAGTCTGGAACCGAGCGACCGCTATGGTCGCACGTTCGAATCCTGCCTCGGGCATGGATGTGTGTGATGTCCTTAGGTCAGTTAGGTTTAAGTAGTTCCAAGTTCTAGCGGACTGATGACCTCAGAAGTTAAGTCCCATAGTGCTCAGAGCCATTTTTTGATAATGTAAATATAAATGATAACGATTTATTACCCGATATTCCGAGCGAGAATGAAACTGAGGTGTTGTTAACACAGACCTTTACAAGTGTATGATGACATTTCTACCGGGCAAGGGGCAGAAATTAGCAGTTCCCAAACTATGCCACTAACGGATAGTAAAATGCTAGCATTATTATATGAAATGTTCAATATCATGAAACAGGAAAAGAAAAAGCGTAGGCAACAAAAAGTTATAGAAGAACATCAACGCGAGCTGAGGGAGCAGGAGCGTGATAGGAAATTCTGGAACAAATAAAAATGTTTTTATAGAACGAGATAAGGAAATTATCCAGAGAGTAAATCAGGTGTTAGTCGATCGCGATAAAGCAATTACGGCTCATTTCAACAAAGAAATCAATGCAATAACGACTAATATTAAACCGTTGGCAAACATACCAACTCAAATGAATAATCTTCTTCAAACGGAAGAAGATAGATTAGAAACGCAATTCAGAGCTTTGACTACTACTGTGGAGTCAGTTCAGAATGATATTCCCACAGAAGTACAGAAACAATTCCGAACGGAAGTAGCCAAGGCATTGAACATTGAAAATCACAATCTTGAAACAATATCAGCACAAAGCAATGAGGACGCTGGTACTGACAGGCAAAAGAACATTGAAAATTTGCCGACAGCCTCTGTTGCAGTGGAAAATAGATCAAGTTTCGGTAATTAGTCTGTATTATCCCAGCAATCTGTTTCACCAAGAAACCCGAATTATGAAGCAGAATGTACGTGCAATAAAGTCAGTACACCGCCTGCTAATGACAACTCCGTGCACTACTTAAGTGCATGAAGAGAACTTGATTAAACACCTCCAGTTCCAAGTATTCAACGAGGAGAGTAAAAAGAATATTCATCCTGTAGTTTTTACTACAAACTTTAGAAGAGACCTTCCAAAGTCTTGGACGGAAGAACAGAAAATCCAGTTTGTGGTTTCATACATTTCCCATGAGGCATCGCTCTGGGCGTTGAACACAGCAGAAACATGCAAAACATTTAACGAATTTGAGAAGGCGTTTCTCGACCAGTTCTGGTCAGCGTTGACTCAAGAACGACTGAGGAAGACTGTATACAGCGTAGATATATACAACCCGAAGACAGGCTCTTTGAGAAAATACTTTGAAAAATGAATTAACTTGACAAGGTAGTGGGATGAACCAGTAATCACACTGTAGACCGGCAGTACACCCGTGGATATTTTGACTATCAAATACGCCGGGAGAAACTCAAGAATCACATCATACACCTTTACGGGGAGGAGATGTACCGCAGCATGAAGAAATTTAAAAGTTGCGCCACCGTAGATGTCGTTTGCTAAGTACTCTTGCCTTTCTAAAGAGATGTCGTTCCGAGAATGTTGTTCCAAATTTTGCTAAGGTTATGCATCACATCGATTCTGCAGCAGCTAAGAGAATCAAGAAACGAGCCAGCCTCGCATTGGTACGTGAGAGAGTGCAATTCACCCGCCGGAGCCTTGAGTTTATCTCACAGGAATTACTCAAACTACATTTGCAACTGGCTAGTAATTTCACTTCTTTTTCCTGGGATTGGATTGATGGTGTCACCTGGGTTGCAGCTGATTCCGCCCATAAGAAGGCAACGGGACGTCAAACAGCTAAGTTCTCACGTCTCCTTGACAAACCATCTCTGCAGGTTCCGGGCAAGACTGTCATCAATTTGAGTGGCATGGTGTTAAGTGATGATGCGGTCTCGGTTTTGCAGAAAGGTCTCAACTTCCCTCCCACCCCCAAGTTCACTCCGGTCGCAGAAATTGTTAGTGCTGTTGAACAGGTTGCAGCTCGACTTCCGCCTGAATCAGCTGAGGAAATACGTCGTGAAACTTGTCGTGCGTTGACGAAATCCAAGCCGATGAAGTCAAATATCACTAGTAAAGAGAGGGCGGCCATTCGTGATCTGAGGGAGCGCTCTGAAATCGTTGTCTTGCCGGCTGACAAAGACAATGCTACAGTTGTTGTCTCCCATAAGGACTACACTGATAAGATGCACAGCCTGCTAAATGACGATTCCTACCGGAAGATCAGCGTTGACCCTACAAAGAAGGTGGACAACAAGACGAGGTCGCTTCTCAAGGACACAGATTTACCGGAGGGTGACGCTAAGAAATTGTTACCCCAAGGTCCGGTACCGCCTAGACTATACGGACTCCCGAAGGTTCACAAAGAGGGGGTACCATTACGCCCCATTGTCATCAACATCAAGGCACCTGCATATTTATTGGCCAAATACCTGACGGGAATATTAAGTCCTTATGTGGGTAAATGCCCTCATCACATCCTTAATTCCGTGGATTTTGTTAAACGCCTTGATAGCTTCACGTTGGGTGAGTCAGATATCATGGTGAGTTTTGACGTCGTTTCCTTGTTCACGAGGGTACCCCTGCGAGAGTCACTAGAATTGATTAGTCAGAAGTTTGACGAGAAGACCACTGAACTTTTTAGGCATGTCTTGACTTCTACGTGTTTTCTTTATAATGGAGAATACTACGAACAAACGGAGGGAGTCGCCATGGGTAGCCCACTCTCACCGGTGGTAGCGAATTTGTACATGGAGAACTTCGAGGAGGAAGCCCTGTCGTCATCCGAATGGAAACCTACTTGCTTTTTCCGTTACGTGGACGACACGTTCGTCATCTGGCCACATGGTATGGATAAACTCCTTGACTTCTTACACATCTAAACTCCATACACCCCAACATCAAATTCACTATGGAGACTGAAACGGAGGGTAAACTACCTTTCCTTGACGTCTTGGTCAAGAGAAGGCCTGACGGCACCCTAGGCCATGGGGTGTATCGGAAGACAACGCACACTGATCTGTATTTGCACGCAGACAGCTGCCACCACCCTTCACAGAGGATTGGGTGCTTAAAACTCTAGTACATAGGGCGCGCACTATCTCTGACGCAGAGAGTCTACCCCAGGAATTGGAAGATCTGAGAACTGTATTTCGAAAAAATGGGTACTCAGAGTGGCAGATTCAACGTGCTCTCTGCCCACCCACTACAGCACAACCTGTAGAGTTGAATGAAATCACGAGGGAGGAGGTAGGCACTGCGTTTATCCCATATACAGGCGCACTCTCGGGGAAAATCGCCCGCATTTTGAAGAAACACCGGGTCGGAACTGTGTTTTGTCCTCCGAATAAAACTCGTGCACTGGTGGGGAGCGCCAAAGATGACCTCGGTTTGAGGAAGGCCGGCGTGTACCAGATTCCGTGTCAATGTGGCAAGTCGTATATTGGTCAGACGATGCGTACTGTCGAGGATCGATGCCGTGAACACCAGAGGCACACTCGACTGATGTATCCGAGCAAGTCGGCGGTCGCTGAACATTGTTTGTCGGAAAATCACGCTATGGAGTATGAACGCACGAGGATTCTGGTACAGACGTCGAGATATTGGGACAGCGTTGTTAGAGAGGCCATCGAAATTCGCACCAATGACGACCTCATAAACCGTGACTGTGGCTATAATCTTAGCAAGGCTTGGGAACCAGCGATTGGGTTAATCAAGAGTAAATCGAGCAAATGTATAGTTATGACGACCACGGCGGACAGAGCCATCACACCGACGTCATCTCAGACGCCGTCGCAATCTGTTTCACCGCGCGACCGTGGCGCGGGGCGCGGACGGCGGAGTGAGCGCGCCGCGGGCGGAGGGTATTTAAAACTGCAGCCGCCGCGACCGAACCCAGTTCCCCCTGAGCAGCCATAGTGTACGGATCTCCGTGCCGGCACGTTCACAGGAGCTCAGTCCGTCAGTTCACCTGATGATGGCGACATGTATGTTCGCCGAAATATTTTGTGCCCGTTGGACACTGTAGACCGGCAGAACACCCGTGGATATTTTGATTATCAAATACGCCGGGAGAAACTCAAGAATCACACTAGACCTGTTACGAGTATTGAAGGCTCGATTGCCAATAGATATTAGAGAGAAGCTGTTAAACGTAACAGATACTGATCTTAAGGAATTTTTAACTGTGATGGACTCCTTAGTCCAAGAAAACGCCAGAAAGAATTCTGACGCAATAAATAGTGCCATTTGTTCTAACGGAAAAGGTTCCTTGAACGGAAGCAATGGAAACAGGGGCGAAGGCAGTCCCGAGGAAAACAAAATGGTTGAAATGGCTCTGAGCACTATGGGACTTACCATCTATGGTCATCAGTCCCCTAGAACTTAGAACTAGTTAAATCTAACTAACCTAAGGACATCACACAACACCCAGTCATCACGAGGCAGAAAAAATCCCTGATCCCGCCGGGAATCGAACCCGGGAACCCGGGCGCGGGAAGCGAGAACGCTACCGCACGACCACGAGCTGTGGAACGAGGAATATTCATTCAAGTATCAATGTAACCGCCAATGGTGTAGCAACCATTATCCTCCTCGACAAAGGTGCTAGTGTATCGGTGATGAACGCACCATTTTTCAGGAAGGTAATGCAACTAGAAAGACTGCCGATTTTGCCTGTTACGAATCGCAAAGTTATAGGAACGCTGGGAAAGAAGAGACAAATTATAAAGTACCAGACACAGGTTGAGGTTTCCTTGGGAAATGATAGCGTTATATGCATGTTCCTATTAATGGAAAACTTATCAATACCGGTGTTACTGGGCCTTGAGTTTTTACGAGACAGAGAGGGTGTAATTAGGGTGACCAGACGTCCGGATTAGTCCGGACATGTCCTCCTTTTTAGCACTTTGTCCGGGGTCCGGGCGGATTTTTACAGTGTCCGGCTTTTTCGCAAAGTTGAGCGTAATGCAGTTAAATTTACAATTCGTCCCGCTCTGTTGCTCTTTTGTTAAATACTTTAACATTGGCATAGCCTTCGTGATAAACACGCACGAAGGCGGTGTTAGTAGGTGGCACCAGGATCATCGATGTTATCGTTGATCGACCTATAAGCGAATGCAAATATCGATTATTTAAAATTTTCGTTTCGTATCTTCGCTTTGTATTGGCTTGGCTTCCTGTAGCGCACGTGTGATTTGTGAGTGTAATTTTTCACCGAGTGAGTTACGTAAAATATTTGGCTATGCCTAAACGAAAGTGTACATTTTCTGATGTCCTTTCCTGCAAATATCCGGCTTTCAAGAAAGGGAGAAATGAATTTGAAGCGGAATGTAAGATATGTGGAGCTGGAACGTACGTCTCAGTGGCCAATAAAGGTAAGAAATAACTCGACAGATTAACTGTCTGGTTTTATTTCATTGTTTCATAGTCACTCAATTTATTTGTATTCGGAAGGTTAAAGTGCAGTTTACATGTCGTCAGCTGCTGCTTGAAATGTAGATGTTGGTAGCGGTGCGTCGAGTGAAGGGAGGTGAATGGTCTTACGTATTTCTCTTTGTAAACAATTACGTCATGTTGACATAACAATTGACGCCACACTGTCACCACAATAAATGTTTTTAATTTATTTTATATTGCTCCGTTAATCACCACCTGACCATCAGTAACAATTAACTACTAGTTTTACCGGTAATTCCCGGCAGTCACGTGACTTGTCCAAGGCTGACGGGTGGTATCCTCATCTGCAGTTGACCCGTTTGATGTGTCCTCTTTTTTCTTCCTTTGTCCTCCTTTTTGAAGCAGTTTGTCCTCCTTTTTAAACAACTGCATCTGGTCACCCTAGGTATAACAGATCTCGCCTGGGGAACATGTGTACGTAAGTACCGGCAGCGATCAATAACGTTGAAGCTGAATCTGGAATTAGGTGCGAGCCTTCCACTGACAAGAGGATTAGACGTATCTGTCGGCAAATAAAAATTGCTGGTGTTAGAGTATGATCACCCACAGAAGTGTCATACTAACAGAAACAATGATGCACCAAATACCGTGAGTGACATCGGCGCAACAATAAGGAAGGTGAAAGAGGCATTTGCATTGACAGTTCACAGGCTGGACAATTAATAAAATTGTTATCCAGGTACCATGAAGTATTTATAACCAAAGCAGATAAAAATATACGTTTAGTTCTCGACGTACGAGGCATCAAGATTATTGTGCCAGTGCGAACGAAGCCTGAAAACCTCAGCGAGCAAATTCAGAAGTTTTTTCGAAAGAAATATCTGACTACACTTGATTTGCGTTCTTCGTTTTGGCAGATTCTATTATCTAAGGAATATAGAAAATATTCTGCTTTTGTGTTTGGGGGGCGAAGCTATCAATTGTGTGTTCATCCCTTTAGCTCGAATATTAGTGGTGGTGTGTTCATAGCAGCCAACTTGGAGTTGGAGTGGCTGCTTAGGACGGATATAGGGTCCCATATTGGTTTGATTCCTGTGGATGCTATCGATAGAGGCGACTACACTAGGCATGGCCTTCACCTCAATAGGAAAGGGAAGGGAAAACTGTCTGGGTTGATTGCAGAAAACTTAAGGGGGGACACTAGCACAAGTGGTAAAATACCAGTGGTCACAGGTGTCAGAGGGATGCCTTTTTTAGGATAGGGAAGGGGGAAAGAAAACGAGTTTTAAGAGAGATTGGCAGACATACTCAGTTTGAGAAAACAGATGAACAGGAGTCAGATTTTATCATACAGCCTCCATTTAAACAGTGTTTAACAGAAAGTAATCAGAAACTGCCAGTTCATCTTCGCCAAAGCAGTTACAATCCCATTAGTATGCAGTATCAGTTATCTTTATTACACCAGAACATTCCGGGACTTAGAAATAAAGTTGATGAACTACTCATTTGTATAGATGAAATGAATTCATCTAACCAAATTGACATAATCTGCCTCTCTGAACATCAAGTGACCACTGATATAGATATGTTAGACATTTCAGGATTTAAGCTAGCTTCCTACTTCTGCAGAGTGGATATGGATGGAGGAGGAGTTGCCACATTTATCAAAAACTGCCATAAATTCAAGAACATTGACATTAATAAATTCTGTTTAGAGCAGCATCTAGAAGCATGTGCAACAGAAGTAGAGTTCCATAACAGATCCTATATCATAATAACTATTTACCGAGCACTATTTTTAGATCATCTAGAAGCTCCTTTGGGTTATTTAACAGGAAGAAAGAAAGAAATTTTGATTGCTGGTGACTTTAATACAGATTTTCTAATGCAATCTTCCAGTAAACGTTCACTGCAGTTAGTAATATTGTCCTTCAATCTAACTCACACTGTAAACTTTCCAACTAGGATCACTAAATCCTCAAGGACAGCCATTCATAACATTTTTATAGACAAATCAAAGGAACAAAATCATATCATAAAACCTGTTATAAATGGACTATCAGATCATGACACGCAGCTCCTTGTTTTAGATGTAAATTCTAAGCAGATTATCAAGACTGCTAAATCTGAGTACAGGAGAGTAGTCAATCAACCAAAAATGGAGTGTTTTAGAAAACTGCTCAAAGATATGAACTGGAAAGATGTTTATAGTGCTCATGACATGAATGAAAAATATAACACATTCATGAACAATGTCAGTACCATGTTTGAAAACTGTTTTCCTCTAAAAGTTACTCAAATTAAACAGTAGTCTATAATAAAACCATGGATTACACAAGGAATAAAGATTTCCTGTAAGACAAAAAGGAAAATGTATCTGTTGACCAAGAATAGCTCCAGTGCTGATGATTTAGCTAAATACAAGGAATACTGTAAAACATTTAAAAAGTAGTTCAGACGTCTAAACAAGTGCACTACAAGAAGAAAATAGCAATGTCAGGGAACAAAATAAAAACAATATGGGATACAGTGAAAGAGCAGACTGGTAGAACCAGAAAGGAACAGGAGCAAATAGCACTAAGGGTAGATGACACATTAGTAACTGATGGGCATAGTGTAGCATATCTATTTAACAAGCACTTTATATCCGTTACTGATAGAATGGGACTTTCAGGATCAGTAAATAATGCCCTTGAATATCTGAGAATAGCCTTCACAAATAGCTTCAAGTACATGCATATATCACTCACCTCACCAAAAGAAATAACTTCCATAATAAAATCTTTGAAAACAAAGCGTTCTAGTGGGTACGATGAAATATCAACAAAGTTAATTAAGGCATGTTCTTGTGAGTTTAGCACAATTCTAAGTTACTTGTGTAACCAGTGAATTATAACTGGGACATTTCCTGACTGGCTAAAATATGCAGATGTTAAGCCTCTATTCAAGAAAGGGGATAAAGAGATACCATCAAACTACAGACAGATTTCACTTTTGCCAGCATTCTCAAAAATTTTAGAAAAAGTAATGTACAGGCAGCTGCTCAACCATCTGACCACAAATAACATATTATCAAGAACACAGTTTGGATTTCTGAAGGGTTCTGATATCGAAAAGGCTATTTACACGTAAAGTGAAAATGTACTTAATTCATTAAATAACAAATTACAAGCAGCAGGTATTTTCTGTGATTTGTCAAAGGCATTTGATTGTGTGAACCACAACATCCTTTTAAGTAAATTAGAATTCTATGGTGTCACGGGCAGTGCTGCAAAATGGTTCAAGTCATACCTCACTAACAGGAAACAAAGGGTGTCAGTGCAAGGGACTAGTGAATTAAGTCATCAGTCATCATCAGAATGGGAAAAAATTACATGTGGTGTCCCACAAGGATCCATCTTAGGGCCATTGCTTTTTCTTGTGTACATTAATGATCTCTCATCAGTTACACTGCCAGAAGCAGAGTTCGTTTTGTTTGCAGATGACACAAGTATTGCAATAAATAGTATGTCAAGTGAAGTTCTAGAAAGATCTGCTAATGATATTTTCATGGATATTAATAATTGGTTTAAAGCCAACTCACAGACATTAAACTTCGAAAAGACTCACTATATGCAATTCAGAACCTGTAAGAGGTTTCCACCCAGCATATGCATAAAATACGAAGAAGAGCAGATAGAAGAGGTTGACAGTCTTAAATTCCTGGGATTACAACTTGATAATAAATTCAGTTGGGAAGAGCACACCACAGAACTGCAGAAACGCCTTAACAAATCTGTATTTGCAATTCGAGTGTTAGCAGACATTGGTGACATAAAAATGAAAAATCTTGCATACTTTGCCTACTTTCATTCCATAATGTCATATGGTATAATATTTTGGGGTAACTCTTCAAGTCAAACAAAAGTTTTCAGAATCAAAAAGCGTGTAATACGTATTATTTGTGGAGTAAATTCACGGACGTCTTGTAGAAACCTCTTCAAAGAAATGGATATACTAACTACTGCCTCTTAGTATATTTAATCATTAATGAAATTACCAGGAACAAAAATGATCTGCACAAGGACTTAAAAGCACTTACTTTAGTTCAAAAAGGGGTTCACTACTCAGGAACACTCATCTTCAATAATTTGCCAGTAAACATAAAAAATTTAGTTACAAATGAAGAACAGTTTAAAAGGAGCCTGAAAGACTTACTAGTGGTCAACTCCTTCTACTCCATTGACGAATTTTTTAGTAGAAACAAATGATGTATGGAAAACTAATCTAATCTAATCTAATCTAGATAATGTACTAAGACCCCAGCTGTTAGATCTAATCACAGCATATGTGAATGAACTTTTGCTAACGCCAGACACTTGAGAAGAATACCTTGAACTAATACAGAATGAGCTGTACAAGTTTCTAGCAAGGGGAGTAACTGTAAATTTAAAAAAAAATCCAAGTATACTCGACAAGAAATTAAATTCTTAAGTCACATAATATCGTCTCAAGGGATAAGACCAGATCCAAGCAAAATGGAGCCAATTGCGAATTTTCCGTACCCCCGGATGAAAAAACAACTCAAAAGTTTATTGGATTAGCATCCTTTTTTCAAAGATTTCTGACGACTCAGCAGCTTAACAGCGAAGCGTTACTGAGCCTTTTAAAGAAAAATGCACAATAGTGCTGGACATCGCATGCAGGGAAGACTTTGACAATATCAAGGAGGCACTCATTAGTGCAACAATTCTCCATCAGCCGGATTTGTCAGAGGATTTCTACATTGCATCAGCCGTGTCAAATTATGGAATCGGGGCATGCCTGTTTCAAACCAAACATTTAGATGATAAACTGGAAGTCAAAATGATCGGATTTGCCAGTGGAATACTAACCAAATGTGAACACTCCTGCACAGTGACCGAACTTGAGGCACTCACTGTAGTATTCGCTTTTAAAAAATTCCGTTTCTATGTTTATGGGAAGCGTGTTAACGTCCCGTGTGATCATCAGGCTTTGAGCTTTATGTTAAATTGCAAGTTACTGCATGGACGTTGGTTTGTTGTTGTTGTTGTGGTCTGATGTGGTGTGATGTTAACAAATTTCTCTTCTTCAGAAACGCTTTCCTTGCCATTGCCAGTCTACATTTTATATCCTCTTTACTTCGACCATCATCAGTTATTTTACTCCCTAAATAGCAAAACTCCTTTACTACTTTAAGTGTCTCATTTCCTAATATATTCTCTCAGCATCACCCGATTTAATTTGACTACATTCCATTATCCTCGTTTTGCTTTTGTTGATGTTCATCTTATATCCTCCTTTCAAGACACTGTCCATTCCGTTCAACTGCTCTTCCAAGTCTTTTGATGTCTCTGACAGAATTACAATGTCATCGGCGAACCACAAAGTTTTTATCTCTTCTCCATGGATTTTAATACCTACTCCAAATTTTTCTTTTGTTTCCGTTACTGCTTGCTCAATATACAGATTGAATAACATCGGGGAGAGGCTACCACCCTGTCTCACTCCTTTCCCAACCACTGCTTCCCTTTCATGCCCGTCGACTCTTATAGCTGCCATCTGCTTTCTGTACAAATTGTAAATAGTGTTTTGCTCCCTGTATTTTACCCCTGCCACCTTCAGAATTTGAAAGAGAGTATTCCAGTTAACGTTGTCAAAAGCTTTCTCTAAGTCTACAAATGCTAGAAACGTAGGTTTGCCTTTTCTTAATCTTTCTTCTAAGATAAGTCGTAAGGTTAGTATTGCTTCACGTGTTCCAACATTTCTACGGAATCCTAGCTGATCTTCCCCGAGGTCCGCTTCTACCAGTTTTTCCATTCGTCTGTAAAGAATTCGCGTTAGTATTTTGCAGCTGTGACTTATTAAACTGATAGTTCGGTAATTTTCACATCTGTCAACACCTGCTTTCTTTGGGATTGGAATTATTATATTCTTCTTGAAGTCTGAGGGTATTTCGCCTGTTTCATACATCTTGCTCACCAGATGGTAGAGTTTTGTCATGACTGGCTCTCCCAAGGCCATCAGTAGTTCTAATGGAATGTTGTCTACTCCCGGGGCCTTGTTTTGACTCAGGTCTTTCAGTGCTCTGTCAAACTCTTCACGCAGTATCTTATCTCCCATTTCGTCTTCATCTACATCCTCTACCATGTCCATAATCTTGTCCTCAAGTACATCGCCCTTGTATAAACCCTCTATATACTTTGTGTCTATCTTTGTGTCTATCTTGGCCACAATAATGCGTTCACTATGCTGTTTGTAGTAGCTAACCCTCTATATACTACTATGGACGTTTAGCATCCTTTTGTCAAAGATTTCTGACGACTCAGCAGCTTAACAGCGAAGCGTTACTGACCCTGTTAAAGAAAATATGACTTTGAAATCAGGCACGTTCATGGATCTGATAATGTAGTTGCCGATGCATTATCCAGGGTACTGTAAGGTTTACCAGAGTTTGCAGCCTTAGTTGAAAACTCCACTGAATATAAGATCTTACTGGTAAAGGACAAACCTTATAGAAAAAGGTATCTAGCGTAGTGGCAAAAACTGAAGCAATGACTTGAAAGTGTGGAAGAACATCAAAGACATATTGCTTCAGAAAAGTGACAGTGCTTTCCACCAGTATTATCAGTTAAGCAACGATATTCTGTTTTACAAATCAGACAAACCTAACAGTAATTGGCGAGTAAGTATTCCATCAGACCGGCTTGAAGACCTAATTTGGTTAAGGGGCTCCGGAAAGGCTCAAAATCATGAAAATTTCAATTTTTACTTTTTTGCGTTTTCTGAATCTGCAGACTATTACCTTTTAGTAGATATATAATTTATTCAATTCCGAAGACTACAACTATTTTGAAATGTGTTCTACATGGGCGTGACCCACTGTGGCGCTGTTAAACTGCTGTCAAATGGTGTTACTATTAACGTCCGTGTTCATCAGGTACATTTTAGTGATGTGAGATAAAGTATGTGTTTTGGCTAACCTGTGATGGTTCAATATATATCGCTGGTGTGATTGTCGATTGTTTCATGTTTATTTACTCTGTCGTTATCTCGAAAATATTCGTAATTAATTCTGTTTCTTGAGTCTCTGTTTTGTTAAAGTATAATAATGAGTAAAAGTAAAGTTATTAGAAATCCTCTGAAGGCTTTTAAGAAAAGGAGAAATGTTGGAAAGCCAAAGGTATGTGTTATTACTGTAAACAATAAAGACAATGAAAATCCCCAACATAGCTTGTGTCCCAAAGAAGAAGACAGTTGGTGTAAATATAACAAAGGATTGCTAACTGGTGAAGTGTACACTCATAAGCATAGTCTGCCTCATGCAATAATGGAGGTGATAAAACCTATTTTCAGAGACTTAGCAGCACCTGAACTGTTGAAAAAGTCTATTCACGGAAAAACTCAAAACCCCAATGAAAGTGTAAATAGTGTTATATGGTCGAGAATCCCCAAGACTGTATTTGTTGGAATAGAAACACTTCACTTTGGTGTGTATGATGCTGTTGCGACTTTCAATGATGGCAACATTATAAGGTGCAAGGTATTTAGAAATATGGGAATGAAGATAGGTTCTAACATGGTAGGAGCGATGCTTGCTTTAGACAAGGAACGCCTTCGGGCTGCAGACAGGGCTGTAAAGAGTCTAGAAATACAAGCAAGAGTAAACAGGAGGAGGAACAAGAGGAAGCTGGAGGAGGAGTTTGCAGAGGATGAAGATAATCCATCCTATGGACCTGGAATGCACTAAAAAGTTAATCCAATCTTTGTCGCTCGATTCCCAAAACTTTTATTTTCTCATACTAATTACATGTTTTCTAAGGATCTTCCAAACATATTTGTTTCAAACTTTCAGTAAATGTTACACAGTACCTTCTGCATAATTTAACACAGCCTTTTTCCAAAAAACTGTATATTTTTGAATATATAAATAAAAAATTGCAAAAAAATGTTGTGAATTTTCATTACAATTGAAAAAAAAATCATCTTTAATAAGTGAACTAAAATTTTGTAAAATCCCTGTGTTAAGTTGTAGCCCATATTCCAATAAATAATCTGTAAAAAGTTCAACTTCCTACCTCAAATACTTTGTGAGGAAAGATGTAATTTATAAGCGTTATTTTAACATTGCGGAGCCCCTTAACACATCGAGCATGGGGGCATTTCGGCATTATCAAGTGCACAATGAAGATTAATTAGTATTGTTACTATCCGAATTAAAAAAATACAAGAACTTATAAGAACCAGTAAGATATGCCAGAAAGTGAAATGGAGCAATGTATGCAGGGACACTGAATTACATTTCACTATTGCACGACGCCCGTGACAGATAGCAGCTATCGACATTGCAGGACACCTACCAACGGCTAGAGGGGGCTGAAATATACCCTAACAATGTATGATTTGTTTACTAAATATATAAAAATGTATCCTCTCCGAACGTCAACTGCCAGCAGTATTGGGAAAAGGTTAACAAACGTACCAGATGTCAATCTACTGTGTTAACAGATAATGCTACATATTTCACTGGAGAGAGGTGGAAGGATCTTATGGAAGAACATCACATCAAACATGTCTTGATTTCACGGTTTTCTCCAAGCAGTAAAACGGTCGAGAGAACTTTTAGAGATCTAAACTGGTTCATCCGAACTTACGCCTACAATAAGCACACTAAATGGGTAGAATATCTAAATAGTTTTATGGAAACCCACAATAATTTACTGCACATATCAACCTGTTTTACAATGTGTGAACTTATGAACGAACAGAAGAACGAAGTAAATGAATGAACTAAGGCCATACCAAATATCCAAGAAGAAAAAAATATCACATCAGGAGAAACTGGATATGGCATTACAGAATATAAATCGCCAAATAGGAATACTGTGCCTATGAACTGGTATTGCTAAGAACGTATCCCAAGGTATCGCTAATCAAAAGAAAGAATAAAAATGGCAATTATTGTACGAGGGACCATTTAAAATAATCTCAATCTCACATGACGGGTGTTATGTATTATTAGATGACAGTACAGGGAACGTAACAGGACTGTATTGACATAGAGACATTAAGAAATATTTGTGTCTCCGTAAAGAGAATAATATGTCCAGTGCAAATGCACAATAGCACAAATGTAAATATGTATATAGTAGTTATAGTGACAATCTTACAATAAGAAATTTCATGAATTTATATGTACTGTTCTGTAGGATCACGTATCAGTAGTTGCACTTCAGTATTCATGAAGTATAAATCCCAAAGGAAGTGTAAATCCCAAAGGGAGAGACTAATGTTTTTTATGACAAAAATTTTAATTACTCAGAAAAGGTCATTTACTCGATATAAGTTAGTGTAAATACTACCCAGTTATATATATATATATATATATATATATATATATATATATATATAAAATTCTTGTACGAAGGTAAATGAGTCATGAATGTTTCTATGAACCTCATCTATGTAAACGCACACATGTGACAGATGTTAATTTCGTGTGACTTCGCGTGTCTATCTGAATCCGCATTCTCTCTTTATGGAGCATTTTCCTTTTGTGTACCGTTTTGGGTACTTTGTCCTTACGCGGTTATCTTTGCCGTTTGCTCTCGTGAACTTCGTCTCTTATTAGGTGAACCGTACATAGACATCTGCCCCATCATCTGGTAATAATTCTGACGAGAATATGAATGAATGATTATAAATGAACATAAATAAAATGTATGTCATCAAATATGGAAATGTACTGGTATCTACACAGTTCAGTGATGATCCAGTTGTCAGAACAATGTACAGGATTCCAACAGTCATCTTTTCTTTTCTTTTTCTTTTCTTTTTTTTTTTTTTTTTTTTTTTTTTGACTGTATATGACTTTGTTATCGTGTTAAAACAATATGGAACAATGTGAACATGCACAAAAATCATTACTTTGTAAAGTATCTGTTGTATAGAAGATTGTCTGTTGTGTGGTTTATGAAACACTAGCCGCAATCAGGACAGTGAAGCCTGTCTCACATGAACTATTAAAAGTCTAGTGGACACGTGAAATACTGTGTTTTCTTTTAAGGAAAGTGATTAACTGTGATTATAGCTGTAATCACTGATCATATGAACGCTCATAGAGTATTAATGTTAGCAGCAACGACATGGACGTTGAAAAACTGTTACCAGTATAAAAACTGATATAAAATTTCGGACCTCAAATACAGCTGTTACGAGTCATCTTCGCGTGTCAAATGTTATGAGACCAACTGTACAGCTAGCCGCGCAGCAACAACATAATGCAACGCTGGCTACGCAGCGCCTCGCGCAAATGTTTGCTTACCGCAGAAAAAAAACAGAGCACACGATGGACACCACGCCTATATTTTATTCAGAATAATTTTGACGACAGCATTGTGTGTGGAATGTGAATGAACATTTTTCGTATTCTCGTGACATTAAAAAAGGACTTCATCGTTAATAAAATAATTATTGCCAATGACATAATTCAATATTTTGTAAAAGAATTATATTTCAGACAATACCCATGAATAAAGCCAATTAAAATCTCAATCTTTTGTTATTTATGATTCTTCTAAAAGAATCCTTCTTCTTCTTATAACTGCTGTACTGATAGGATGTGATTGATGTCTCGTAACACAGAGGTCTGCAAAAAACTGTTTTATGTTGCTAATTTAATATTTGCAAAATAGAGTTTATGTGTCATTAAAATGAATCTTCTTTGTTTGGAGTTTTATTTCATTGTAATTCTCGTTTTATATAAATGTTATGTTTTCTGCTGAGCTACAAAAGAGCGCAGCCATTAGCGCTATTGATCTACATACTGAATAATAAGCGCTAAACATTGAGAAACTTTTTCAAATGTTAATGCGTATACTTAAAGTACAAAAAGATTTAATATTTATTATTTGTTAGTAGTAAAACAGGGCCTGAAGCAGAATCGGTAAGTGATTGTCTTATGTTAGCCGCCATCTTAGTGAAATACTGCAGTGGCAGTTTTAAATTGATTTTCTATACAGACATAAATATTCTTGGTCATAATAATTGTGTATTGGTGGCCCAAAACCCACTCTGAGGTAATAAATTCCAGTTAGACTGTAAACGGAGTGAACTTGTAAGAATGCAAACAGTATCTTACGTAATATAAATTCTTATCTGCTGATGTATGATGCCTGGTTATTTCGTAACAGCTTTTATGGAATATTTCGACAGGAAAAAATACATTAGTATTGTGTGTGTGTGGTACTGTGTGACAAAACTGTTCATTTTGCTTAAAGAAAAGTATTGCCACCTCAGATAGCAATAGCGATAAATTCCATAAGCGTTCTGCAACTAGTAGAGAGACTATTATACAACAGCACTGAAAATTACTAAAAATCATTACTCTTGTTTAGTTCAGATTACTTACCATGCATTTAGCTTGTTTGCTGGTTATATATGATTACTTTTGTGCATGAACTTAATGGCATTTGCACTGCTTGACAGACAATATTGCTACACGTTCCCAGGTGGAGATTTCTTTAACAAAATAACGATCATTAGCCGGGAAAAGCAGTGAGTAAATAAAATCTCATGTTGCATTAACAATAAGCAACTAGTTTTATTGTAATCTTGTTGAAACTGTACAACACGCAGTCAAACCATACATGCCACAATAGGTGATGTAGACAGCAACGGTTGCCCTTGTCGAAACTTTTCGGTGCCAGATAGCCTTGAGGAGAAGTTATCTCCCATTCACCACTACACGTACTCTGTCACCAAAAGAGAGCATTTGGGTCACCAAGAGAGAGCCTTTGGGAAAGTGGAATGAAAGAGGAGCAGGAAGTTGTTTTTTCCCCCTTACACATCCCCTCTTCGTTGACCAGTGCCACTGGTTAACAGACCAGTTCGAATTTAAAATGCGCTATCAATTCACTGTCCAACTGATCAGTGATGCACATTGTTTGAAAAATAGTGAATGGATCCACTTTAGCACCCTTGTTATGCACTTTGATAGAATTGGTAACTGTCGCCAGAGTTAACAGTTTGTCTTTTCTTCACAAACGAGAAACGAGCTGCCACTTTTTTTCCAATGCTTGTTTTCTTGAGCTAGGCGACAATTTATTTCAGCATCTGCTACGATTCCACTGCTGACGGATGGTCTTTCGTCTGTAGATTTAGGATATCGCAGAGGTTTAGCGTGTACATCATTTCTCTACGTCTCCGCAATATCCTTTCTTTCAGGAGTGCTAGTTCTGCAAGGTTCGCAGGAGAGCTTCTGTAAAGTCTGGAAGGTAGGAGACGAGGTACTGGCAGAAGTAAAGCTGTGAGGACAGGGCGTGAGTCGTGCTTGGGTAGCTCAGTTGGTAGAGCACTTGCCCGCGAAATGCAAAGGTCCTGAGTTGGAGTCTCGGTCCGGCACACAGTTTCAATCTGCCAGGAAGTTTCATATCAGCGCACACTCCGCTGCAGAGTGAAAATCTCATTCTGGAATAATTTCTCCAGTCTACAGAGAAAGCGCGTTGCTGGATATACCACGACCGTGTGTTAATCCTCACTGCCTCGTCATTGATCTCATTAAAATGTGTTTGATGGTTAAATCTATCCATAGATCCCCTGACCAAAACTTACCCGATCTGTGAATCGTGATGTCTCCTTTAGTGGAAATAGTAAATTCCTATGCGACCATCCAGTTATGTAGGTTACTCATATCTTGTAACCATAGACGAGCATTTATAGCGTAAAAAAATGGTCTGCTGAGAGAAAGAGAGGGAATATTTTTTTGTTGTATCCAGATGAAGCTCCCTATCCCCTCTGTCTGAATGAATCTTGTCGTAAGTCCTATCATTCGATAACACTGAACACAGAGATTGTTTGTAGGGTCTTGTTTTTCCAGGTTTTCCTATCCTTTTTGAATTTAGCACTAACAATATGGACAGTTTCAATCTCTCTGGCAAACAGGAGTAATAACCTATCAGTTCACATAACGTTCTCTCAACTACTGCTTGTTCCATCTCAGCTGAACCTCATTAAAAACAAATTAGCTAACACAAGGTTTGTCAACACATAAGCTCTCACAGCCCTCGAATGTGAATGCACATTGAGAATTTTGTCGACACTGTTCTCAGCTTATGTTGTAAGGAGCAACTCCTTAAGGCCACTAGCTACCATCGAGGCATGAAGTGGGTGAAAACTACTTAACCTCACCAACACGGTACTCAAAATTGGAATGTTGGCAAATCTCAAGAATGTCTTTGACTTTCAGGTACAGCGTTTGATCATATGATGCAAAGCAGGTCTTTTGATCATGGGCCTTGGTTTTCGCACTGATCACAGGAAGGGATGTCAGTATGATATCATAATCTATGGGTGGAGTGCGAATGAATGTGAGGAAAAAAAATTGAGCATTTGAAATGAAGACCATTGGTCACTTGCCCCATGAACCCATCCCAGCCTGGAATACCAGAAGTGTTGGAGCTTTTTCCAAATAACCACTGCAAACCCGTGGCTATGGGCAGTATGTTGCCATCAGCTTACAGGCTTTCATTCATATCGAGGATTGGAATAGCAGTCAATCCTGTATTTTTTCTCATGTTTCACAGTTTGATTTGTAGGACAATATAAGAACTTATTTTGTCGGCAGGAACATCCCTCTCCAAACGAGGTATTGGTTTGTTCGGCAATACAGAGGGGTGCAGTGATCATGATGCCACCCACTTCATGGAAGGTGTTTTCGCCCCATATGGTGCTGACATTCACATCAGCGTTGCAAAGACGAAGTGTATGAACGTCTCTTTTTTTAATCGATGGGGATATTTCTCCCCGCACAATAGCTGAACGTTCAAAAAGCATTGCCTCACTACAACTGCAGGAAAATACCATTGCTGCACAGAGGTTAACAAGATGTTTCGACTAAATTTCCTGTGTAAGTAGGCACCTAGGCTAGTCTTCAGTGAAGAGAGGAAAGAGCTTGGTCTCATGGCAGGAATGACTGAAACATTTCTTCTTCCATCCGCCGAGAGAATGGCGTTTGTGCTTCATCGTGATGGTTTGAAGTAAGAGTTTGAGAGAGTCAGGAACGGCAGAAGCAGTTTCTCGCCAGAAATCGTCAGATGGAGGATACTCCGTGGTGTTACGAACTTGAGAGCGATTGTCCTAGATTGTCTCTTCTGCGGATTTCACCACTCTCACTCGCTCTCCTGCAGGGTTCTCTCTTTACTTGTACCAGAATTGTCTCGTTGTCGCTTTTTACTTGACCACTGAGGTCATCCAAAGAGAACCATTCTTCCTGTTTTCAGCAATGTATGTGCAAACACACTGGAGTCCAGAATTAAAGCAACAAACCGTTATTTCCCCGTCCTGTGTCTAATTCACAATATAATCATTCGAACTGTCAAACCGTACGATCTTGTTCTGCACGGAAGATGGCGTTCTGGTCAACGGACAACCTGCCAACGATGACGTCAGGGCACCTATGAAACGAGGTACTGTTTGCCGGGTAGTCCCACATCCACAATCGCTGAGTACACGGTCATACACGAGGCAATATGGCACGGAGAAGATACCCATCAGACTCTCTGCGGTGGAGGATTATAGAAAGAACGGAAGAGGGACAGTCGGAAACTGATGTGGCCTGATGGCTTAGTGTGAATCGTTCTATTGTTTCTCGGAAGTGGCGACCGTTTATAGAGGCCAAAACTGTATCCCAAAGACAAGGGCAGGGCCGAACACGTGTTACGTCAGAAGAGACGGCCGTCATTTGGCTTTAAGGACACGATAATACCGCCTTAGTACTGCACGGCAACTGCCATGTGAGCTCGCAGCACCCACTGGAAGCGTTGTGTCGAGACAAACGGAGAGCAGAAGGTTCGGCAGAGTGGCCATGATTGTCGAAGACCTGCTGTATGTCTACCTCTGACACGTCTTCACAGAAGGGAACGTCTAGAGTGGAGTTATCAATGGGCCATCTGGGCGGTCGAACAGTGGGCCAATGTTGTTTTCACAGATAAGTCCCGATTTAGTCTGGAGAGTAATTCTCGAGCGATTCACATCTGGAGGGATTGTGGAACACGATTTCGGGACCCAAACATTGTGGAAAGAGACCTATATCGAGCAGAACCCTTAATGGTGCGGGCACGAATTATGTTTACCACTTGAAACCCTATTCATGAAATTATACAGATAAATCGGCAAGGTTTAACTGCTGTCACGTTTCTTGACGAGATCATGGGACCTCATTTGCTGTTGTTGCGAGGTACTGTGGACCCAGACTTCGTATTGATGGACGATTACGCTCGACCTTATACAGCACAGGTGGTTGATGTTTTCTTGGAAATGGAAGATATCGTACGTATGGCGTGGCCTGGCCGCTCTTCCGATTTGAATCTGATAGAGCATGTCTGGGATGCACTAGGGAGATGGCTTGCATCACGTCAGCATCCACCAACTACTCTCCAAGACTGTGAGCAGCTCTGCTGGAAGAATTGGCGTTATTGCCTCAACATGAGACTGATGACATCATACACAGCATACCCCATCATCGTCAGGGCTATATTGCTGCCAGAGGGGGTCACACCCCTTCCTGAGCACATTAACCAGTTATCGGAATGTGTGTGCAAATCCCTTAAGTTGGAAAAGACGAAGAACATTTTTTGTCTACCGTTATGCGTATTGCAGCTGTTCACGTTCTGAATTTTTTTGCACTGTTTCTACTTTACTATAAGTAGCTTATACTCTTTTGTGGTAAAATAAAAGCAACCTTGCAAAATTTCCGTTTGTTGCTTTAATTTTGGACACCAGTGTATATTCCAAACACTCCGCAATATTTGTTGGCTCTAAATACTGTCTAAAATCTCATAGTTATTGGCATGATGTACAACTTTTTGTGACAAAGTGTGGTACCTAGCCTCAGCAGCGACGAGGTCAGTTACAGATGCAATGCGATCCCTATCATAACATCGACGATTTTCCACTTCAAGAATCGTTTCCTTTGCACCTAATGGCTGCACATTCGTGACTCGGGCAATTTCTTTTAGTGCTTGATAAATTCCTCAGTGATATCATCTCCATAGAGGAAACAAGTATTTCGGAGGTCCATGGATCTTCTTGATAACCTCAGAGACGATGGTTCGGGAACTGTATCGCCTCCACGACGAACAGTCGCCCCAACATTATTTAGAACCGTATATGTTTTCCTGCACGCTAATTTTTCTAACCCTTGTAAAAACTGTTGATTCACCTAAAGGCCACGCTTCACACTCACTTCAATTAGCGAAAGTACACCCGTTTTTTCACCACTGTTACTTATCTTGACCTTCCTCAAGTACTCTTCGACATATAAAACAAGACTCTTGATGCAACTGACATTTCACAAAACTCGCTGAGAAACTCACAGAGCACAGACCCGAATGCAACAGAAAAGTTAACAGAGTTAACAGTATTAGGGGAAGGGGAATAAAATTTTAATAAGGAACCTTTTGTTGCGACGTGTAGTAGGGCATTACAAAAATATAAAGAAGCGAGGACTTACTTTATTTGTCCATAGTCACGTGGATCCACAAGAAGTTTAAATTTTTATAATATGTGTAATTCGTGTAAACATATAATCTAGCCTTTAAACACGAGGCTATGCACTTCCTTTTCGTTGAATGCCCACAATTTGCCATTAGAAGCGTTTAGGCTTTTTTCTTCAAAAATTCAGTTTTCTGATACGTTGTTCTTGTACGATTACAAGGGTCCAAGACTTAATTTTGTGCTTAAATGCAAGCAATTTAAATTTACTATAATTTCAGTTCTATAGACTTTTCTCGTAAGTTGGTGGGTTATGCTGTTATTCAGCCCGAAACAAGAGCCGAAGTTAACGTTTTCATGTTTGGCAAAAAATGGCCAGTATTTAAAGTTACATATTTCGGAAACTACTGGACGTATAGAGCTGTGCTTGAACTTAAATTGTTGCATATTTAATGTTCTTTAAAAATAGAAATATGGACTAATATTGGAAAACGCGTATTTATAAGTTATAAGGCAACAACTAAATAGAGTCCCAAATTTCGTAGTTTTTCTCATGTTACTTCAAGATCCATAGATTTATCGGAGTGGCAAACCTTGATTCGCAGTATTGTAACTGATCCTAACAACATACCAAAAGAATCAGAAGTACATCACACTTTGTGATTTTAGCCCTTTTTACTTGTTTTGTAAATAATACCGCCTTTTGCGTATTTCTAGCTCTGAGACATCATCAGTGGGATCTATAACGATACAGTTTTGTTATTTTTAGATTATCAAACAGCTCACGTAGCGATTTTTTTATGTAAATAAGTAATTAAATTATTTACAAAACAAGTATTTGTGCTTGCTGCGGAGGATGGCCACGCAAACAAACTTGTTAGCCTTTTTTGTATACGTTTTGACTGACCTAATAGTAGTTACAACCCATTCTCGTAATCTCTACCTCATAATAACGTTGGCGACACTAAAGTCTTTACGAATTTTATCCATTTCACTACCAGGTAACTGAAGTTTCAAAATTCTATCCTTCAGTGATTAACATAAAGGAGAGTGTTTCTGCGACAAGAATACGTATACCCACTTTTAAATTACGTACTTTTCATATATGTCGGCTTCAGTAACATCTACTACTCTCATTGCGAACAATTCAAGTTTAAAATATCAGGATTTCCCGGTAGAAGAACCTGTTTTCATATTTCTCTTTTCTATTTATCTGTTCTCTTGCGTATTTAACAAATATTTCTAACCTCGGCTGTCAACCCTCGACTGCATAAGCTTAGCAGTAGCCTACGGCTTCGTCGGTGTTACTTCGTTATACTCCTAACATTAGTGACTAAAACTAAGATTAGCTACATAATGAAAGCTCCCAAAATACTATAATAGTACTTAAATAACAAAATAGCAAACACAAAAACTAAATGACGTTGAGATCTGACGTTCTTTCACAATGCGCCAGTTACTACTACATTAAATTAAAATAAGAGGGTAACAAACAATTTCATACCCGCTCTGCCTGTGGTACATGAAGATCACAAAGGGATGAATCGGTGAAACATTCCCAAAGTCAACGGGCATTTCTTCGCTATTTGCTGCTCATCAGAATGGGTTTTTTTCTCTCTCGAGCTATCTTATCTACAGCGGACTTCACGTCTAAAAAATCGTGTCAGATCGAGGGAGATGGAAACTGCCAGCTACGACTCTCAGAGAATTGTTGGGGCTAGGTTCAAAGAGCACACATCTCGCTAAACACTACGAGAAGGGCCAGTGTTAGAGGCACTAGAATTTCATACATGAGAACCGGAGTGCGAACTACTGATCGTCCATCCTGAATAGCTTTCCCGTGGTTTGTAGAAAGAGCTTATGGCATTTACCTGGATAGTTCCTCTGTAAAGGACGAGTCCGATTTCTTACCTAGCCAAACTTGGGTTGTGCAACAGTTGTCGACTTGACAAGTCGCCTGCAGGGAGCAGTAGACGATCAGACGGATGCAAATGATCAGAAAACAGTTTCTTTATCTCTCGCCCATGAGATACAATTGTTGGCGTGTCAGGGACCCCATTTTATCCCATGTAAACATTTCCCATATGAGAATGCATTCACCATCCTCCTGCATAATGTTGGCAAACAGGACTATACAAGTCGCCTTAGATACACGTATATGCCAGGCAGGTTGTGAAGGTTGCGACAGGTCTGCATTGAATTTATAGACTTGTTAGGAAACACCCGAAAGCAGAGAGAGCATAACCGCACATACAAAACTAATAAAGAAGCTGTTCCCAACAGTTGAGGACTACCGACTGACGCAGTTTATTCAATGTCTGCTGCGCAATAGACGATGTTTTGTCACTCTAAGTAAAAAATGTAAAAAAAAAAGCCGGTGGTGAATGCATAAAAATATCCTTCCCTGGGGAGTGGGTTGGGTCAGATATTATAAAAATACATACCAATGATCAGCCATTCAGCAACGGAACTCGGTCCTTCACCTATAAAGGTGACACAGTTGTCGTTCCTCAAATAGTGACATGTGAAGAAGTAGAATCCAAGCCAACGGCTATTACCGAATAACTTGCTACCTACTATGACGACAATCTCTCGAAACCGTATCCGGATAAAACACAATTATGTGCATTTCACCTCTGCAATAAGGAGGCAGGAAGAAAGCTGAACATCACCTGAAGAGAACTCAGTTTAAATTACTCCGTTCCCTCCAGCATCTACGAATAAAACTGAATCGCGTCTTAGCTCACAAACAACACTCTCGTCCGCAAACTGACAGGAGAGCAACCTACTCCTAGCGTCCTCCACACATCCGCTCTTGCTCTTTGTTTTCCTGGCGCAAAGTACGTCGCTCCAGTCTGGTGGAATTCTGCACTTGCTAATCAAGTTGATGTGGATCTTCCTCAGACATGCCGCCTAGTCACAGGGTGCCCAAGACCAACTACAGTCAATAAGGTTTTTTCATTCATGGGAACAGAACCTCCAGACGTAGCAGCAGAGATTGAAGGGAAGAAGTAGTAAACAGATCCAAGGGCATCCATCGTTTGGAATTCACGTTTATCCATCACGAGTGAAATTCAGAAAAAGCTTCCTCCTTACAAAAGCACCAATTCCAATTTCAGCAGAAGCTCGTCGAACTGAGGTGTGGAGAACGAAGTCCCCTGCAGGATTACGGGCAGAAAAGAAAAGCTACCATCTGGCTGTCTTTTTCAGTGCGGAACTCGGCAGACCTCAACATGTACAACACTAATTTGAAGAAGTGGGGTATGAGTGATGATAAGCTTCGTCAGTGTGAGACAAGGAAGGACTCCGAACACTTGCTTTTTTGTTGTAATCTGAGCGAACCCTGTGACATAAAAGACTTGCTGCTGCCAATGAGTGTGCCATTCTGACTGCTGAAGCTGGACTCACACGTGTAAAATTCTCTCAATCATTATACAATGTTATGTTTTTTTGGAATCGTACAAATGAATAAAGACGCCTTCAAATGTAGCGAAAGCCGAATAGGCAGTGTGTAGGTACACGATGAAAGACCCCCCAGGATATCTTAAAGTTGATATTTATTAAGAAACAAAAAATGAAAGACCGATTGACCAGAATAGTTGGCAAAGATGTTAATTATTAATGCGTGGTAAGGCGCAGACAAACGAAAAAAAAACATTCATTCAATTATTTGTACAGTTTTTTGTTTTTACTCGTACTCTCTCCTAAATAGTAGGACGATAAAGATGTGCAATTTTAAATATGAAGTATTACGAGTTTTATGTATCATATGTGTGCATGAAAAACAATAGTATATTGAACGACGCTATCAAGTATTTTTTATTTATTGAAGTGAAGACCATTTAAGGAGGATTTTCTTGATTATGACAAGCGCCGGTATCCAAGGAGTCAGCTACCTGCTACTACAATTGAAATGTAAGCGAAATCCGATAGCAAAAACAAATTCAAATAATCACAGAACATTTCTAATAACGCAATCGTATTATGTCCTACAAAAATGTGTCTTCATACGCATATTCAATAATATTTAGTAGTAATATTTTATTTTTATTTATTTCTTATTAATACAACACTACTCGCGACCTGTATGCCAGGACATCAGGGCACCTATTATGAGTAGTGTTTGTTAACTACTGTTATAGTTAGAAATTTCTATGACATCGTTATGAGTCATAAAAACTAATTGTCTGTATTTTCTGTTTGCATGAATCACGACGGGGAGCAAGTATTGCAAAAAGGCAAAAATTGAGGAGAAATTTTGGAAAGGAATAAGAATTGGACGCATGTTACGTAAAAATTTTCAATAGTAAGCTGTTTGTTCGGCGCAGCAAAGGTAGGACGGCTACGTAATTTGCTTGCCTGGTTACGCTTGGTAGCGCCTCTTTTGAAGTAGATAGAAACCTTTTCCTCATTATTCCCTTCCTTGAATTTTATTTGCGAAAAATTTGCAGAAATTTTTCAGTGCGATACACATTGTCAGTAAAACATAAAGAATTGTGACACTAGTTTGCACATCATAATTGACGTAGAATAGGCTTTGACGTAACGTAAATTACAATTGTCAAGCACAATAATTAGCATATGAAATTTTAACATTTTTGTGAAATTTCTGTTTTTTGCAAATTCATACAACACGGCAGAAAAATATACGTTCATTATTGATAGCGACAGCGGGAACGCAATTAGCCAAGATGGCGCAGAATAGCGTGATCGAACAATGAAGTTCAGGCGCCATACATATCTACTGCAGAAAGTTTAAGTAGATCAGAAATGATTGTCGTAGGTGTGACAAATGATAGCGACGCTCCACAGCAGAACAATATTGATGGCACAATGTTTACAGCTGACGAGACAACGTCACGCATCTCTCAAAGCGACATACCGCTCATGAATGAAACACAGGAGAGCGATTCCAATATGAATTTTGACAACACGTTACGAACACCACTTGATCACAAAACAAACATTAACTTGGGAAGTACAGCTGACTGCAACCGCAGTCAGCACTGCTACGGCAGTTGCTATCTAACATAAATGCGAAATTTGATCGAAAATGCAAATAAATATTTAACACAAAACAACCAGTTTATGAATCAGTCTAAAACAATGAATGTAGCATTTCAGACCAAGCATAGTGCAAATTATAATATACATGTTAATACACTCCTGGAAATTGAAATAAGAACACCGTGAATTCATTGACCCAGGAAGGGGAAACTTTATTGACACATTCCTGGGGTCAGATACATCACATGATCACACTGACAGAACCACAGGCACATAGACACAGGCAACAGAGCATGCACAATGTCGGCACTAGTACAGTGTATATCCACCTTTCGCAGCAATGCAGGCTGCTATTCTCCCATGGAGACGATCGTAGAGATGCTGGATGTAGTCCTGCGGAACGGCTTGCCATGCCATTTCCACCTGGCGCCTCAGTTGGACCAGCGTTCGTGCTGGACGTGCAGACCGCGTGAGACGACGCTTCATCCAGTCCCAAACATGCTCAATGGGGGACAGATCCGGAGATCTTGCTGGCCAGGGTAGTTGACTTACACCTTCTAGAGCACGTTGGGTGGCACGGGATACATGCGGACGTGCATTGTCCTGTTGGAACAGCAAGTTCCCTTGCCGGTCTAGGAATGGTAGAACGATGGGTTCGATGACGGTTTGGATGTACCGTGCGCTATTCAGTGTCCCCTCGACGATCACCAGTGGTGTACGGCCAGTGTAGGAGATCGCTCCCCACACCATGATGCCGGGTGTTGGCCCTGTGTGCCTCGGTCGTATGCAGTCCTGATTGTGGCGCTCACCTGCACGGCGCCAAACACGCATACGACCATCATTGGCACCAAGGCAGAAGCGACTCTCATCGCTGAAGACGACACGTCTCCATTCGTCCCTCCATTCACGCCTGTCGCGACACCACTGGAGGCGGGCTGCACGATGTTGGGGCGTGAGCGGAAGACGGCCTAACGGTGTGCGGGACCGTAGCCCAGCTTCATGGAGACGGTTGCGAATGGTCCTCGCCGATACCCCAGGAGCAACAGTGTCCCTAATTTGCTGGGAAGTGGCGATGCGGTCCCCTACGGCACTGCGTAGGATCCTACGGTCTTGGCGTGCATCCGTGCGTCGCTGCGGTCCGGTCCCAGGTCGACGGGCACGTGCACCTTCCGCCGACCACTGGCGACAACATCGATGTACTGTGGAGACCTCACGCCCCACGTGTTGAGCAATTCGGCGGTACGTCCACCCGGCCTCCCGCATGCCCACTATACGCCCTCGCTCAAAGTCCGTCAGCTGCACATACGGTTCACGTCCACGCTGTCGCGGCATGCTACCAGTGTTAAAGACTGCGATGGAGCTCCGTATGCCACGGCGAACTGGCTGACACTGACGGCGGCGGTGCACAAATGCTGCGCAGCTAGCGCCATTCGACGGCCAACACCGCGGTTCCTGGTGTGTCCGCTGTGCCGTGCGTGTGATCATTGCTTGTACAGCCCTCTCGCAGTGTCCGGAGCAAGTATGGTGGGTCTGACACACCGGTGTCAATGTGTTCTTTTTTCCATTTCCGGGAGTGTATAAATGGAAAGACTATTAAAGAAGTAACCAGCACAAATTTTCTAGGAACTATAATACACAAACATTTGGCATGGGGGGAGCACATAGATGCACTGTGTAAAAAGATAAACAAACAGATCTTCATCATGCATAAAACAGCTAAGACTGTGGATGATAAAGTCCTCAGATGAATGTATTATAGACTTGTCTTCCCACATTTGTCTTATTCAGTTCATATATGGGGAAGTGCAAAAGCTGGCTACTTAAAAAGAATATTCACAATTCAGAAAAGGGCAGTGAGATGCATTGCAAAAATACCACCAAGACAGACCAGTAGGAAAGCTTTTGTCACAGGATATGAACATGGTAAAACAGCGACAAAACACTGTTACACAAGATCTAAATGCAACGAAGAGATGGAACTGATCCCCCATGGTACACAAAACAGGTCCGAACGCTGTTGCAGAGGCAACGGAAAAAGCATACAAAGTTGAGAAGAACGCGAAATCCCGAAGATTGGCTAAAATTTACAGACGCGCGAAATTTGGCACGGACTTCAATGCGAGATGCCTTTAAAAGGTTCCACTACGAAACATTGTCTCGAAATTTGGTAGAAAATCCGAAGAAATTCTGGTCGTATGTAAAGTACACAAGCGGCAAGACGCAGTCAATACCTTCGCGGCGCAGTGCCGATGGTACTGTTAAGGACGACTGTGCCGCTAAAGCGGAGTTATTGAACGTAGTTTACCGAAATTCCTTCACCAGGGAAGACGAATGGAATATTCCAGAATTTGAAACACGAACAGCTGCTAGCATGAGTTTCTTGCGAAGCAACTCAAATCGCTTGATACGGGCAAGTCTTCAGGTCCAGATTGTATACCGATTAGGTTCCTTTCAGATTACGCTGATACAATAGCTCCATACTTAGCAATCATATACAACCACTCGCTCACCGATAGATCTGTACCTGCAGATTGGAAAATCGCGCAGGTCGCACCAGTGTTTAAGAACGGTAGTAGGAGTAATCCATCGAACTACAGACCTATATCATTGAGGTCGGTTTGCAGTAGGATTTTGGAGCATATATTGTACTCAAACATTATGAATCACCTCGAAGGAAACGATCTATTGATACGTAATCAGCATGGTTTTAGAAAACATCGTTCTTGTGCAACGATCTTTATTCGCACGAAGTAATGGCCGCTATCGACAGGGGATCTCAAGTTGATTCCGTATTTCTAGATTTCCGGAAAGCTTTTGACACCATTCCTCACAAGCGACTTCTAATCAAGCTGCGGGCCTATGGGGTATCGTCTCAGTTGTGCGACTGGATTCGTGATTTCCTGTCAAGGAGGTCGCAGTTCGTAGTAATAGACGGCAAATCATCGAGTAAAACTGAAGTGATATCAGGTGTTCCCCAGGGAAGCGTCCTGGGACCTCTGCTGTTCCTGATCTGTATAAATGACCTGGGTGACAATCTGAGCAGTTATCTTAGGTTGTTCGCAGATGATGCTGTAATTTACCGTCTGGTAAGGTCATCCGAAAACCAGTATCAGTTGCAAAGCGATTTAGAAAAGATTGCTGTATGGTGTGGCAGGTGGCAGTTGACGCTAAATAACCAAAATTGTGAGGTGATCCACATGAGTTCCAAAAGAAATCCGTTGGAATTCGATTACTCGATAAATAGTACAATTCTGAAGGCTGTCAATTCAACTAAGTATCTGGGTGTTAAAATCACGAACAACTTCAGTTGGAAAGACCACATAGATAATATTGTGGGGAAGGCGAGCAAAAGGTTGCGTTTCATTGGCAGGACACTTAGAAGATGCAACAAGTCCACTAAAGAGACAGCTTACACTACACTCGTTCGTCCTCTGTTAGAATATTGCTGCGCGGTGTGGGATCCTTACCAGGTGGGATTGACGGAGGACATCAAAAGGGTGCAAAAAAGGGCAGCTCGTTTTGTAGTATCACGTAATAGGGGAGAGAGTGTGGCAGATATGATACGCGAGTTGGGATGGAAGTCATTGAAGCAAAGACGTTTTTCGTCGGGGCGAGATCTACACTCCTGGAAATTGAAATAAGAACACCGTGAATTCATTGTCCCAGGAAGGGGAAACTTTATTGACACATTCCTGGGGTCAGATACATCACATGATCACACTGACAGAACCACAGGCACATAGACACAGACAACAGAGCATGCACAATGTCGGCACTAGTACAGTGTATATCCACCTTTCGCAGCAATGCAGGCTGCTATTCTCCCATGGAGACGACCGTAGAGATGCTGGATGTAGTCCTGTGGAACGGCTTGCCATGCCATTTCCACCTGGTGCCTCAGTTGGACCAGCGTTCGTGCTGGACGTGCAGACCGCGTGAGACGACGCTTCATCCAGTCCCAAACATGCTCAATGGGGGACAGATCCAGAGATCTTGCTGGCCAGGGTAGTTGACTTACACCTTCTAGAGCACGTTGGGTGGCACGGGATACATGCGGACGTGCATTGTCCTGTTGGAACAGCAAGTTCCCTTGCCGGTCTAGGAATGGTAGAACGATGGGTTCGATGTCGGTTTGGATGTACCGTGCACTATTCAGTGTCCCCTCGACGATCACCAGTGGTGTACGGCCAGTGTAGGAGATCGCTCCCCACACCATGATGCCGGGTGTTGGCCCTGTGTGCCTCGGTCGTATGCAGTCCTGATTGTGGCGCTCACCTGCACGGCGCCAACACCTGCACGGCGCCAAACACGCATACGACCATCATTGGCACCAAGGCAGAAGCGACTCTCATCGCTGAAGACGACACGTCTCCATTCGTCCCTCCATTCACTCCTGTCGCGACACCACTGGAGGCGGGCTGCACGATGTTGGGGCGTGAGCGGAAGACGGCCGAACGGTGTGCGGGACCGTAGCCCAGCTTCATGGAGACGGTTGCGAATGGTCCTCGCCGATACCCCAGGAGCAATAGTGTCCCTAATTTGCTGGGAAGTGGCGATGCGGTCCCCTACGGCACTGCGTAGGATCCTACGGTCTTGGCGTGCATCCGTGCGTCGCTGCGGTCCGGTCCCATGTCGACGGGCACGTGCACCTTCCGCCGACCACTGGCGACAACATCGATGTACTGTGGAGACCTCACGCCCACGTGTTGAGCAATTCGGCGGTACGTCCACCCGGCCTCCCGCATGCCCACTATACGCCCTCGCTCAAAGTCCGCCAACTGCACATACGGTTCACGTCCACACTGTCGCGGCATGCTACCAGTGTTAAAGACTGCGATGGAGCTCCGTATGCCACGGCAAACTGGCTGACACTGACGGCGGCGGTGCACAAATGCTGCGCAGCTAGCGCCATTCGACGGCCAACGCCGCGGTTCCTGGTGTGTCCGCTGTGCTGTGCGTGTGATCATTGCTTGTACAGCCCTCTCACAGTGTCCGGAGCAAGTATGGTGGGTCTGACACACCGGTGTCAATGTGTTCTTTTTTTCATTTCCAGGAGTGTATTTACGAAATTTCAGTCACCGACTTTCTCTTCCAAATGCGAAAATATTTTGTTGAGCCCAACCTACATAGGTAGGAATGATCATCAAAATAAAATAAGAGAAATCAGAGCTCGAACAGAAAGGTTTAGGTATTCGTTTTTTCCGCGCGCTGTTCGGGAGTGGAATGGTAGGGAGATAGTATGATTGTGGTTCGATGAACCCTCTGCCAAGCACTTATTTGTGAATTGCAGAGTAATCATGTAGATGTAGATGTAGAAGCAAGAGCAAAAACGAGTACGGTATTCAAGGAGTTGCAAGACACGGTCTCACAGAAATTCGATGACTTAGCCAAAAATTTTCGCACTGAAATCGACGAAAAATTTAATGATATGAAAACAAATGTAAAACATGAAGTACTTTCTGACGTTAACAGTAGCGAGGTCAAAACAGAAGGTAGATCCTTTTTAATGACTATCACGAACTAGTAGAGCAACAGATAAAGAAAATCACAGACGCAAACACAAACACTGAGGCCACACAAAACCAGTTGGTTTTGACAGTAAAAAAGGTAACCATTGTCATTAAAAAACTAAATAAAGACTATGAAAGTGTATCTCTAGCTGTAAAAGAGCTTACTTTAAGTGTAGCAACATTAGAAGTTGACTCAAAATATGCTAAGGAGGAGAGAGGATCAGTGAAAATCTGAGTGATATCATTAGTCAAGCTAAAGCAGGTATGTTAGTAAAGGTAATACCATTGCAGAGAAGTTGTAAGTTATACACAGATGTAGTAGATAAGGCTATACAGAAAAAAGAAAATGAAATCATGAACGAGGTAAACACTAAACTACAAGCCACGGAAGATAGGATCCGCAATCTTTTAGAAGAAAATATTACCGGATCTCGAAATATGCATGTAAATAATACATAGGCTGCAGTGAACGAAACACAACCTGCCAGTATTTATCCACAAATTGTCATGAGTGCCACAGCAGGTACTCAGTGACAGTTGTAAGTGCCAAATGTAAACCTACCCACAACTGAACAATCACCACCCGGACTTCAAGGTAGCTACAATAACAACATAAACACGACCGAAAATGCCACATGTCTATCAACTATTTTTGTAGACGAAGGTTTGCCGAGTCCTGGGATATACGTAAGGTGATGTGCTTTTATGGGCAATGGAAGTGGCTGAACGTTGCAGCACTTATATCCTATATGTAACTTCAAGAATAAAATAGACCAGTTGCTAATAAATTTAAGACGAGTATTAAAGTGAGCCTGATATACTGTGTTTCTCAGAACATTACGTTACGAGTGGAATCCACATGCTACAGATTGAGAACTTTAGTTTAGCTACTCATTACTGTAGATCTGTTATGGAAAAAGGTGGTGTTGTAATATTTATAAAAAAATATAGTGTATAAATCCCTAGATTTAAGCAAATACTCTGATGAACAACATTTTGAGGTGTGTGGCATCGAGTTAACAGCAGACAGTGTAACTGTTATTGTTCTGGCTGTTTACAGGGCACCTGCTGGAAATCTAAATGTATTTCTAAGACAAACTGAATCACTTCTGCCCCACCTGTGTAGGAAAACTAAATCTATCATTGTTACATTGTTATGGGTGACTTCAATGTGGACCTTTTAACAGAAAATAGAAACAAAATAGACTTTGAACATTTAATGTACTGTTACAATTTAGTACCAGTGGGGGACACTCCAACTAGAGTAACTGCCAGCTCTAATACTTTAATAGATAATGTATTTGTAGATAAGGATATTTGCAATAATTTAACCATGAAAAATATTATAAATGGTCTCTCTGATCATGAAGGGCAATTCCTCACTCTACACCAAATGAAAGTACAAAGAAAAGAAAATTTCATTTGGAAAACATTTAGGATTATAAACAGACACACCACTGAAACCTTTAATCAGCAATTACAGCTTGTGGACTGGTCTCCTGTATATGCTACAGTTGATGTTAATTAAAAATTTAATATATTTATCAACGAAGTCACAAGCCTTTTTGAAGAAGCATTTCCTAAAAAATCAGTGAGAGAAAACCTGTTAAAATCTGGAAACAAGCCTTGGATTACTAAAGGCATCAAAATCTCTTGTAAAACAAGAAGAGAACTATATGCTGCATCCAGGAGTTCAAATGATAGCAGTAGGATTACACACTATAAAATCTACAATAAAGTTCTGAATAAGACCATTCAGGCAGCAAAGAACATGTGCTTGAAGGCAGAAATTGACAACTCTAACAATAAAGTAAAAACTATCTGGAAATTTGTAAAGAAGAAAATGGGGAAAAATGATGTTTGCAGTGAAAATATCCAAATGAAAAGTGAGGGTAATCTTGTTAGCAATCCAAAAGCAATTGCAGACACGTTCAACAACAATTTTTTAACAGTAACAGAAAAAATAGGTTTACAGGGGTCCTTGAAGAAAGGCATCAATCTTTTGAAAGCTAGAGTACCTGGTTCAGTACAACACATGAAGGTAAAAACAGTCACTGTTCTAGAAATTGGAAGAGTTATTAAATCCCTGAAAATTAAAAACTCAGCTGGAATTGACAACATTTCTAACAAATTATTAAAATACTGTTCCAGCCATGTAACTAAAGTCCTTTGCCACATTTTTGATGCGTCACTTAAACAAGGAATAGTTCCTGAGAGGCTTAAGTATGCAGTTGTAAAACTGCTGTATAAGAAGGGGGATAAGATAGATACTGCCAACTATAGGTCAATATCACTACTGACAAGCTTTTCAAAGGTTTTGGAGAAACTAATGCCTGCCAGGATAGTTAAGCATTTCAGTGAACACAATATCTTCAGCAAAAGTCAGTTTGAATTTCAGAAAGGTTTGTCAACAGAAGATGCAATATTTGCATTTACTGGCAAACTCTTGGAATCTATCAACAAAAACTGAATGTGATTGGCATATTTTGTGACCTGACAAAGGCATTTGACTGTGTAAATCCCAAATTCTTTTACAAAAAGCTGCACATCTCGGTATAAGTGGTGCATCAGGGAAATGGCTTGACTCATATCTGTCAAACAGGAAACAAAAAGTTGTAGTAGATAGTCAAGATGGTGTCCCATTATCTTCAGAATGGGGCACCATCACATGTTGAGTGCCGCAGGGCTCAGTTCTGGGCCCCCTACTTTTTATTTTATTTGTAAATGATCTCCCTCTCTGTAAGGAATATTGTAGATTCACCATTTTCGCTGATGACACTACACTACTTTTTGATAATTCAGAAGATAAACTTGAGGTAAGAGCAAATATGGTTTTAAAGGAAATGGTGAACTGGTTTAACATTAATTATCTTTCTTTAAATTACTGTAAAACAAACTACATTCAGTTCCACACTACATCCAAAGATGAGGAAATAGTAGTAAAAATAGGTGAGCAGACAATAACCAGGGTAGATTCCTCAAAATACCTAGGCTTGCATATTGATAGCAAACTGAATTGGTCAAACAACATCTTGGATCTATGCAAAAGACGAAGTTCAGCAACATACACATTGCACATTGTTTCTTCTTATAGAAATATGGAAACCATGAAGTCAGCGTATTATGGTTACTTTCATGCAATTATGGCATTTGGAATTATATTTCCGGGAAATCAGTCACTGGCTAAAAAAGTACTGTGTGTACAAAAAAGAGCCATAAGGATCATGTGTGGAGTCCATCCTAGAACCACATGCAGGAATCTTTTTAAGAAGCTTGAAATACTTACATCCACTGCGCGTTATATATTCTCTTTGATGTGCTTCATAAGGAAGGAAAAATCCATCTTTAAGCTGAATAGTGCATATCACAGTCACAATACTAGAAGGAAACATGATATCCACTATGAACAGCGAATATTAAGTATGGTGCAGAAAGGAGTCCATTTCAGTGGCTGTAACATTTTTAATGCCCTCTCTTCAAGAATTAAGTGTTTGGTAGAGGATGATCTCTTGCTAAAAAAACCTTAAGGCAGTTCCTATTGCAAGGATCATTTTATACAACAGAAGAGTTCCTGAACTACAGTGTTTAACATTTCTTGTATTGTAAATTGCAAATGTATGCCCAAATTTGTATTTGTAATACTGAATATTTTTATTGTAAACATATATTTTGCAATATTTATTTCTCTGTAACACTTATTATTCTGTAATCCTTATCTATTTCTAAAATGCATTTTTTGTAGTGAGACCTAAGTTACTGTTTACTGTTTTTGTTTTGTTTTATGTATTACCATAAATTCTGGCCAAAAGCTTGTAAAATTGACACATTCCATATCCTGTGATAGTGTCACAACATGGATCACCAGAACAAGAGATAAATAAATAAATTTCCTCAACAAATACTGGCCTGAGGCAGTTCGTGAAAGACTCAGATTCGAGGTTTTCAACCCTGCACCATTCTATGGCAAATATGGTAGCCTGCAAGGACACTTTGAAAAATGATGGAACAAGACACGCTACTGGACGAACCCTATATCACAAGTAGATGTGTTAAAAAACTTGAAAAGTCGTTTACCATCACACATTAGTCACAACGCCAGAGCACGGCACTGATTGATTCTATCGACTTAATCTATGAAGAAAGATCTGTACCCAATAGAGCAACAGAAAATCAGGCACAAAAACAATATAGTTATGTAAATCAGTCAGTAAAATTTGATCTAAACACACAGCAAGGATGGTACACACAACAGCAAAGTTAAATACCCAGAGGTAACGAGTACGGTAACAGTAATGGAAAGAATAAATGATTTAAAAGAAATTTTCAAAACAACAGGGGTATCACAACCCACGAACGAATTAAATTTTACCATCGCAAGGCCCTATGCCGAAGATGAACAGAAACAGCCAGCAGCAGCAGCAGTGGTCGACGCGTGGCAGCAATGCCTTGCCTTACATTGTACCACAGCTGATCTTTGGACAGCAGAATAACTGCACAGCAGCGAATGACACAAATTGGCGAAATACACATACAGTGCAACTAATTGCAATTACTCCAAGTAATGAACTAAACCACACTACGCCGCCAGAGAACACCAACCGGTCATTGGTTATTGACCTCTCAGGGAGTGGGGCCAAAGCAAAACTATTAACATGTTTCATAAGGTTTGACAAACAAGGTGACATCAAGGATGATTTGTATCAGTGTGGTTTAGATATAGTTGATAAAGTCAAGAAAGAACAAGTACAAGCAATCATTAAGGTGAAAATATTTGACACACAATTAATTTTAGATACAGGTTCAACTGCCAAAATGTCGCATACATTTTTTTCTGAATTAAAGAAGAGAGGCACATTCCCAACATTTCCTGTCCAAAATTGCAAGGTGCAAACTTCTACAGGCAGTAAGACTAAATTGGTTAAACATCAGGCACTTATTCCAGTACAAATTAAACATTTTACAGTGAAGTGCAACTTTCTTATAATTGAAAAACTTGTAGTTAATTGCCTTATTGGCATGGACCCATTTAGAACATACAATTCATAGACTAACATAGGTTTTTTTTTTTTTTTTTTTTTTTTTTGTAAAGGATCAGATCTTTTCTATTGACTTAGTCAAAACACCTGATGAAATTAACAAAAACAAACCAGAGTCAAATGTAGTAGTACCATATTCCTTTCCAGCTGTATATTTCACAAACAAATTTCATACTGAACAAGGAGCAAACACTGAGGTTAGTTACAAAATGGTAGAGCAGAAACTATGTGAATCACAGGTACTAAATGACATGCAATGACAAGAACTTCCTAACTTGTTATTTAAGTATGCCAATGCTTTCAGTAAGGAGCCAGGGGTAATCAAAGACTATGAATATAAATTTGAAGTCTATCCACATAAGACATTTTGGGTAATGTTGTATCCTATTCCATGGGCAAAACGAAAGGCAGTAAGAGAAGAGATCAATCATATGATTAAATGGAAAACTATACAACCTTCATTTCACTCTATTGTAGTCCAACATTACCAGTAAGTAAACCAGATGGTTCTGTAAGATTAGTGCTTTAAACAACAGGGAGCCCAACTGCATCTTACTAATAAACTCGTCTTCACCAAACTTGTCCTCCACATTTTCCATGAAAAACAATGGCTTTGTGGCGGTGAATGTGTCCCCATCTTTCCTAGTACAGATGAGGTAACAGAGAAAAGGTTTCAGCCCAAGACAGCGAGCCTGGCCCTCCTACCATGGTGTATCCAGGGAAGGGAAGGCTGCCAGGTCATACGAGGCAGCATTTAAGGATCCTTCACCAATCAAGGAGACAGCCGTGTGAGAATGGCCAGATTTTTGCAGCTTGATACGCTTGATGTGCCAAGCATCCACCCTGATACCACCCATTCCAACCAGGGGCTCTCCCCATGGGCGCCACTCAGCCACAGCAAGAGCCATCTGGCATGGCGGCCATTGCCGGGAGTTCAGATGCTCCAAGATGACATGCAACGACCCCTTGTTGGCATACACAGGGAGGTAGCAGCTCGGGAATCAGTAATGTGATCCCTGTGTTGTCGGGGTCTCAGCCATGTGGGTACACAACAGCCCCATGTGCTGGTGACCTAGCAGGGTGGAAGGGGGCTACAGTGTGGAAGGGAGAGGTGAGAGGAATCCACACCATAGATGCTAGGGAGGAGTTCTTCCCCATATGGCTCACTCAAAAAATGGGAAACTTTGAAGTGGTCAAACCTCAAGTGGGGACTGAAATCCCAAAATCCCAAAATGGTGAAAGAACAGGCAAAAGGAACAAAATTGCAACCAATACAGGAAACCAGGGGAATAGCCAGGTCGACATATAGCAGAACGCTGAGAGAAATAATTGTGTGAATCTTTTTGTTGTGCCTATCACAACTCAGCATCTCCGCCATATGGTGAGTAGCAACTTTCCTTCTCTGATATTGTTACATTCCTTCCTGGATTTTCCATTGTTAGGAAAAAAAGAAATGCTATATTCCACAAATGTAATAATACCAGAATTATTTTACTTAAATTGAAATTTTCAGTTAAGAAGAACATTTTATAAATACTTCCACTTAGCTGTACTCCATTGTTAGTCAGCACTGACTGCAGTAGCTGCTGGTAAACTTTTCGGGATGTGAGGCCGTGGTCCAAGAAACTCTTCTGTTCCTGACGTTTCATCCAGGACTGCGCGGGACACCCTCAGAGGTGCTTCTCCACTGAGTCTTGCTGACTTATCAGCAGCTACGTCATCCGGTCATGAAAGCCTTCATTCACTGACTGCAGTGTTTTATATCCTCACCTTTCTTTTTCACAGTCTTAACTCATCAATTTACACCAGTAACCATAAATTAGTTTTAATTATTTTTACATGTATATTGGAACTCTCTCTCTCTCTCTCTCTCTCTCTCTCTCTCTCTCTCTCTCTCTCTCTCTCTGTGTGTGTGTGTGTGTGTGTGTGTGTGTGTGTGTGTGTGTGTGTGTGTGTGTGTGTGTGTGAATGAGTCCTGAAACTTATAAGCATATTAATGTATAATCTACAATGGAAATATATGGGAGGGATAGGTAGGAGAGCTTGTTTAATTCATGTGTCCATGTTTCCAAACATAGGAAGGGGAAAATGAACAAAATATTCCTGATTGTATGGATTTTGTGCAGCAGTTGATACACACTGATAATCTTCAACTTACCACGTTAAGTTACTTCAAGTGCTGTAATTTTGCTGCATCATTATTGTGAGTCACTAATGTGGATTCACTCCTCTGTTGGTGATTCACAGCATCTCATACCTGATTTTATCTGCACTTACCTCATTTATATTTTGACTAGTTTCTGTATTTTTGGGCAATTCTCAATTACTTTTTTCATGTGTGATGTTTGTCTGGTAAAATTCTTTCCCTTGCTTGTCTCTATTGCAACGAACATCTCTCTGAATGAAGTTTACCTGTCTTCAATCAATGTTTAATTAATTTCTTTGTTTGAGCCCAATAGCTTTCCTGTACTGTTGTTGAGCAGTTTCATATGCAACCAATAGTAGTTAAATGCAGCAGGTTTAGGCTTACTGTTAATTTTATTGCATAATAAATTAATACACCACATCAATAAAAATTGCTTGTTAATGTCACAAAAATTGAAAGTGATAAACAGTTTGAGAATAAGCTGATTGGCCACAGCTGTTAGCGTTAAGATTTTATTCTTAATATGCAATATTGAATTTGAAAGCATGAGAGTAAACATTAAACCATTTACTTTTCTAAAGTTTTTCTTTTTATACATTTACAGTTTTTATAATAACAGAAACATAAAATTGGTATTTTTATTTTGCCACATAAAAAGTTTTGGTTTAAAAACTATTGTAAACATATGTTTTAATGAATAATGAGTTATATTGAAAAGGTAAGCTTTAAAATATATTTTTAAAATTTAACTGCTTTCCCACTTCACTGTTTCAATTGTTTATCTTCTCCATTTTCCACCACTGTCACCATAAACCTCTGACTATGTCTCCATTTATTTCCATTTGCAAGTGAATGGCTTGATGATGCAAGGGATGGTGGAATACTTGAGTCCTCAGCAATGACTGAAAGACATCTTGAAGCCTCATCTGGACTTCCCACTTGAAAACAAGGAAAACGTTTATATTATATATTTAACAATGTTTATTGCATTAACTCTTGTGACATTCTGTTAGGATATAGTCTTTCCTGCTTATTTGTGTTACAAAATCTAAAAAAACCATGACTCTTTAAGAATGTGCTCTAAATATATTGTGATAAACATATTTCATACGTACATCTATGATGCCATGCTAAGACACTTAGACAAGTGAGGTTAAACAATAGACTACTGCAGAAATAAAAAGAAATGAGCAAGTCTCTACAACACACAAAAATCTCAGACCTAGAAAGTTCAACAATACACAAAATATAAAATGCTAACTTCATATGTTTAGTTATCACATCAGTCCTGGTTTGGATGTTACTGACTGCTGAAACATATCAGGTTGCAAGTCTGGTATGCATCACGGCCTTCTCCAATTCGAAGTAGTAGTACCCAGTGGATGCAGTTAGTGATGAGCACATGAGGCAGATGGATATGGTGGGGTGGTGTGTGTGTGTGTGTGTGTGTGTGTGTGTGTGTGTGTGTGTGTGTGTGTGTGTGTGTGTGCGTTACTACTGCGAGTTCATGTGAAGACTGAAAGACTGCCCAGGAAATGTAGTGCAGGATGAGAGGAAGTGCTCTTCCAATAATATATTTTTAAGTCTCCATACGGTGTTGATATCCTACCCCTTGTCAATTGGATGATAGTTGAATGAAAGATGCATTTATATGGACTATGAACAAGAAATGGCAGGTGAGCAAACTGGTTTTAGACTGGAGTATACTGCAGAACAGTTGAGTACAGTGAGGTGAAGAACATCAAGGGGTGGCTTGAGCAGTGCATGAAGGACACGCAGTTGGCACATGCACAGAGGGACAGCAGTTATACGTATACAGTGGCAGGTGTGCTTTGTACTTATTCAGCTCTATTTGTCACAAAATTTGCTATGGAGACAAAGCGGCTTATGAAAAGACGAAATTTTAGAAACAACAGTAGATAGGCAGGAGCCAACAGCAGCCCTTCATTCAATAACAGTGGTTTGGCTAGTAATCAGGAGGTTGGGAGGATATAATGTCACCTGCAGCAAACACAGTAATGTTTGTGAAATGGATGGGAGGCCAGATAAGCATTATGGAACAAAGTGGTGAGCAGACAAGTCAAAAACTGGAGCAGCATTTAACAGAAAGGACAAAAGAGCTTAGGCAGAACTTGGAATCCATTAAGGAAGAATTTGGAGGTCAGGGTATTCAGTTCAAGACTGCAGTATCAAAGCAAATACAGACTTTTCATAAGGGTTTTCAGAACAGGACTAGAGAGATTATAAAGAGGAGATCATGGAGCATAAGTAGATGCTAAAATTAAGTTACTGGAAGATCAATATCTACAGCATAAGGAGCACCTCCAGAAGCAAGTAACTGCAAATATAGTAAAATGTGTAGCCTTAAAATCTCATATCATCAACCGAGTAGCACACCTTTAGCAAATAATGTTTTCCATACTGGTAACTTGTTAATAAGATGTAAACAATTTTAGATTTGACATTGGAGGTGATGCTTAACACACTGATTTTATTAAAGACTAGCTGCTACAGACAGCTGCACTCTTATAGCAGTATCTTTGTTACGACTAGCGACAGTAACTAAGTAAGATACTCTACAGGCAATAACATCAGCTGCCCTTGCATGTCTGCCTGTTTGGGTAAACATAGCTCATGATGTGCTCCATGCTGTCCCCCCTTCCAAGCTGTTCCAAGATGCAGTGCTTCAGCACGTGCAGTGTCAGCACTTGCATGAGCAGGAGTGTGCATACACGCATACTGCTGTTGATGTAACTATACATTATATAATGTGTACTTTATACCAAAAAGTATTGTAGAAGTATCGATTAAACACACTGAAGATTGTATAAGCATTTTAGTCATTACTTTTAGTCTTACCACATGGCACATATCAACCAATAAAACCATTTTCATAAATACGATAAAGATCAAAAGCCAAACAGTAAATAGCTTTTTCAAAGAGTGAATACTTTTCCCTTATTCACTTAATGTTCTCCAAATCAGTAAGTATCTTGTACTACAAATTATCAAAATCCTAAGAGTAAATAGCTTTCTCAAAGATTTGGTTTGGTTTTGTTTAGCTTTGGGGGTGGGAAAAAAAAAAAAAAAACTGGAGTCATACATGCTCAAGTCAAAACTATAGAACACGAAGACAGAGAGGAGTTAAAAAACGACCATACATCAGTCCAGATTGACATAAGAGAAGACAGATAAAAACAGGGACATGGAGAAAGGGCTAAAAAAGACACCATAGAGAAACTGAGGACAAAACTAAAAATTAAATGGCTTTTACCATATTGCTTTGGCGGATAAAAAATAAAATGCAGTCGACAACCCACGCGTCGTTTGCTAAAATGGCCATTAGCTCAGATGGCAGACCCAAGCACGAATGTAAACAGTTAAAAAAATTGGCATTCTGTCAGGAAATGATGGATAGTTAAAACTTGGGCACAATATGTACAAAGTGAAGCAGTAGCGCCACATATCAAATGACGATGGCAAAAAAGGCAGTGTCCAATATGCAGCTGAGTTAAAATGACCTCCTCCCGGCGGGAGGGCTGAGAGGAGGTCATCCAAGCCACTGGGAGAGGCTTAATAAGCTGAAGCTTATTCCTGTGAAGGAAGGACTATTGGCGATACCAAAGGGACAGAGATCATCGGAGGGAATATAGGAACTTGCAGACTCAGGTATGAGGACTGCAGCCTTGGCAGCAGCGTCAGCAGCCTTGATACCTAGCAGACAACATGACAAGGTACCCACAGAAGCATCACACTGGCTCTACCAAGAGTGAGCAAGTGACAGTTTTCCTGGACTCGTTGCACTAAGGGATGAGTGGTGTACAGTGCACATACTATTCGAAGGGTGCCCAGTGAGTCTGAGGAGAGGACACAATTGAGAATCTGTGTCACTAGATGTACTCTGTGGCCTGATACAGGGCAAAGAGCTCACCTATAAATACTGAGCAGTGTGCCGGAAGACAAAATCAAAAGACACAGGTGCCAATGATGAAGGCACACCTGACTCCACAGTCAGTCCGAGAGCCATCAGTGTGTACAAAGGTACTATCGCGGAGTTCCGTACAAAGGTCATGAAACTGAGGGTGATAGACCAAGTCTGGTCAAGTGTCTTTAGGAAGCAAATGAAAGCCAAGGTTAACATGGGACACTTCGTGAAGCCGAGGTGGTGAAGGGTTCACACCCATTTGGAAAGTTTCAGGTAGTGGGAAGTTTTGTTTTAGGCACAAAAACGATTACGGTCATACATTCCCATGTCGGAATCCTAGAACACAAAGAAAAAAAAGGAGTTAAAAATGACTGCACATTAAGCCCAATTGACAGAAGGAAAGACAGCTAAAAACAGGGATTTGAATAAACGTCCTTAAAATATGCCATAGAGATGTGGAGATCCTGAACTAAAGATCAAATATCCTTCTCCATGGTATGATGGATAAAAAGTAAAACATGGTTGACAGTCCCCAGATCGTTCTCTAAAACGGCCGATAACTCAGAATGCAAATGTAATCAAGAACATAAGTGATTACAAAAATGGCATTCCATCAGGAAATATTGAACCGTCAAAGGTTGAACACAAAGTGGTGGGGGAGCACCACTTGACAAATGGCAATGGCTAAAAGGACAGTACCCAATACACAACCTAACGAAAGTGATCTCATGGCAAGAGGGCTGAGAGAAGATTGTCCAGGCAGCTGGGAGAGGCTTAATTCCATGGATCTTGGTCCCATAAAGGGAGGACCAGAGGTGATACTGAAGTGACACCACCTGCTGACAGATAGCAACACAGAGATCATCAGAGGGAATGGAAGTACTAGCAGGCCGAGGTAAGAGGGAAGAGGACTGCAGCCTTGACAGCAGTATCTGTGGCCTCATTTCTCATCAAGACTGATGCAACCAGGAACCCACATAACATCACAGTGGCTCCACAAAGAGTGAGCAAGTGACAGTGTTCCTGGACCCGCTGCACTAAGGGATGGGCAGTGTGCAGCACACATAGACTTTGAAGGGCACTGAGTGAATCTGAGCAGAGGACACAATTGGAAAGTCTGTGTCATCGGATATACTCCATGGCCACACACAGGGTGAAGAGCTCTGCTGTAAAAACAAAGTGTGCCGGAAGCTGATATCAAAAGACAAGGTGCCAATGACAAAGGCACACCCTACCCTACTGTCAATGTGAGAGTCTTCAGTGCATATGAAGGTACTATCGCGAAGTTCCATGAGAAGGTTGTGAAACTGAAAGCAATAAAGTGAGGCTGGAGTAGTGTCCTTATAAGCGAATGAAAGCCAAGGTTAACATGGGCCACGCCACGAAGCCAAGATGGTGAAGGGTCACACCCACTGGAAAAGTTGCAGGTAGTGTGAAGTTGAGCCACCGTAGCAAGTGCCAAATGTGAACTCCAGGAGGTAACAGAGAAGATGAACATGCCCAATACTGATGGTCAAACGAATCATCGAAGGAGGAGGCATAGGATGGGTGGCCACCCATGGTAGACAAACACCATACATACCTGCTGAGGAGAAAGCCATGGAGGTAGACAGTGGTAGTTCCGCAGCTTCAGCATACAGAGTCCCAACATTACTAGTGTAAAAGGTGTCAGTGGCCAAACGGATGCCACAATAGTGGATAGTGCTGAGGTAGTGTAAGAGGGATGGACATACAGACGCATAAACGAAGCATCCATAGTCAAGTTTCGGATGGACAAGGGACCGGTACAAATGGAGGAGGGTGGTTCAATCAGCATCCCAGGAAGTACCACTGAGGTCACATAGGACATAGAGAAACCACGTACAGCAGGCTGCCAGGTAAGACACATGGGAAGACCAAGGAGGATTCCTATCTAACATGAGCCCCAGGAATTTCATAGTTTCAACAAATGTAAGGGCAGCTGGACCAAGATGTGAAGATGGTAGGAAAAGCCATTTGTGCCTCCAGAAATTCATACACTACTGGCCATTAAAATTGCTACACCACAAAGATGACATGCAACAGACGTGAAATTTAATCAACAGGAAGAAGATACTGTGATATGCAAATGATTAGCTTTTTAGAGCATTCACACAAGGTTGGCGCCGGTGGCGACACCTACAATGTGCTGACATGAGGGAAGCTTCCATCCAATTTCTCATACACAAACAACAGTTTACCGGTGTTGCCTGGTGAAACATTGTTGTGATGCCTCGTGTAAGGAGGAGAAATGCGTATCATCATTCTTTCTGACTTTGATAAAGGTCAGATTGTAGCCTATTGTCTATCGTATCGCGACATTGCTGCTTGCGTTGGTCGAGATCCAATGACTGCTAGCAGAATATGGAATCGGCGGATTCAGGAAGGTAATACGGACTGCCTTGCTGGATCCCTACGGTCCCATATCACTAGCAGTTGAGATGACAGGCATCTTACCCGCATGGCTGTAATGGATCGTGCAGCCATGTCTCGATCCCTGAGTCAACAGATGGGGACATTTGCAAGACAACAACCATCTGCACGAACAGTTCGACGACGTTTGCAGCAGCATGGACTATCAGCTTGGAGACCATGGCTGCAGTTACCATTGACGCTGCATCACAGACAGGGGTGTCTGTGATGGTGTACTCAACAACAAACCTGGGAGCATGAATGGCAAAACGTCATTTTTTCGGATGAATCCAGGTTCTGTTTACAGCATCATGATGGTCGCATCTGTGTTTGGTGACATCATGGTGAACGCACATTGGAAGCTTGTATTCATCATTGCCATACTGGCGTATCACCTGGTGTGATGGTATGGAGTGCCATTGGTTACACGTCTCAGTCAGCTCTTGTTCACATTGACGGTACTTTGAACGGTGGACGTTACTTTTCAGATGTGTCACGACCTGTGGCTCTACCCTTCATTCGATCCCTGTGAAACCCTACATTTCAGCAGGATAATGCACAACCACATGTTGCAGGTCCTGTACGGGTATTTCTGGATGCAGAAAATGTTTGACTGCTGCCCTGGCCAGCACATTCTCCAGATCTCCCACCAATTGAAAATGTCTGGTCAATGGTGGCCGAGCAACTGCTCATCACAATACGCTAGTCACTACTGTTGATGAACTGTGGTATCTTGTTGAACCTGCATGGGCAGCTGTACCTGTACACACCATCCAAGCTCTCTTTGACTCAATGCCCAGGCGTATCAAGACTGTTATTACGGCCAGGGTTGGTTGTTCTGGGTATTTATTTCTCAGGATCTATGCACCCAAATTGCGTGAAAATGTAATCACATGTCAGTTCTAGTATAATATATTTGTCCAATGAAAACCCGTTTATCATCTGCATTTCTTCTTGGTGTAGCAATTTTAATGGCCCGTAGTGTACAAATGATTTTGTCAGTGGAAAAATGGAAGCCATTGTCAATGCTCCAGGAGTAAAGATGATTCAAGACATCGCTAAAGACACCACTCAGTGAGACAGGTCTGTGGAGAACTACAATAGATGGCAAAATCCTCAACAAAAAGGGAGCTGCAGATGTCCGATGGAGACGCGACAGGCCATTATAGGGTTAAGGGCCGTAGCAAAGAGGATGACACTTAGAATGGAACACTGAGGCACACCATTTTCCTGGCTAAAGGTGTCTGACAAGTCAGAACCCAAACACACCTTGAAAAAAAAAAAAACACAGTCTTTCAAAAATTCCTGAAGGAAACAGGGCAGGCGGCCGCAGAGCTCCTCGTGTAAAGAGTATGGAGGATACCAGCTCTCCAGCAGGTGTCGTAGGCCTTCTCCAAATCGAAAAACATGGCCACAGTCTGGAATTTCCACAGAAAACCATTCATTACATGTTGATGGTGAACTGCAGAATGGTGCACTGAAAATCCACACTGTGCATTCGTTAGTAAATTGCGAGACTCAAGCCACCATACCACCTGGGCACAAATCATATGTTACATCACCTTGCAAACTCAGCTGATCAGAGAGATGGGGCAATAGCTAGAAGGAAGGTTTTAGTCCTTACTGGGCTTAGGTATGGGTATGATGGTGGCTTTATGCCAAAGTTCAGGAAAAGTGCCTTCTGCCCAGATGTGGTTGTACGTGTTAAGCAGAAAGCACTTGCCTGCAAGAGAAAGGTGCTGCAACATCTGAATGTGGATGGCGTCTGGCCCTGGGGCAGAGGATCAGGATGAACAGAGCACGATGGCACTGTAGCACTCATGATTTGGAGAAGAGAAGGGTATCGCCCAAGCCTCCTCTGCTTGTTTCCGATGGAGGAAGGCAGGGTGATAGTGGGAAGAGCTCGAAATGTCCACAAAATGGCGGCCCAAGGTGTTGGAGATAGCAGTAGAGTCCACAATGACACTGTCTGCTATTGTCAGGCCAGAAATAGGGGAATGGATCTTTGTCCCAGAGAGCCATTGGAGGTTGGCCCACACAACAGAGGAAGGGGTGGAACTGTTAAAAGAAGTAGTGAATGAAATCCAGCTAACTCTTTTGCCATCCCATAGAATGCAATGGCACTTCGCATGCGTCTGCTTATAATGAACACAGTTTGCCATCGTAGGATGAAAGTTAAAAATGCGGAGAACATGCCTCCGTGCATGAATTGTGTCATGGCATGCCTCAGTCCACCATGGGACTGGGACACAGTGTGGTGAAGAGGAATTGCAAGGAATGGAATGTTCTGCAGCAGTAAAGGTAACGTTTGTGAGATATTCCACCTGGTCATCACAGCTGGGGAAATCTTTTCTTTGAAGGTCGCCAGGGAGGAGTAAAGCTGCCAGTCTGTGTTAGTACGCTGCCATTTGGGTGTGCATGCTTGTTTGGTACGAGTCAGCAAACAGGTAGCACACAGCAAATGGTCGCTCGAGTAGGTGTCAGAAAGAATGGACCACTGAAGGTGATGGGCAAGCTGGGAAGTGCAGAAACCTAGGTCCAAATGGGAATAGGTGTGTGAAGAGTTGGAGAGGAAAGTGGGTTCTTCAGTGTTAAGGTGGAAGAGATAAAGGTAGTTAAGAAGACCAGCCAAGAGGGCATCTCTCTGACAGATCTGGAAGAACCCCAAAGGGGATGATGCACATTAAAGTCACCAAGTAGCAAAAATGGGGGAGGTAGCTGCCTAACAAGCTGAAGGAAGTCTGCCCAGGTGACATCAAATGATGGAGGGGCATAAATGGTACACAGGGAAAAAGTCAGGTGGGGAAGGAAAAGGCAAACTGCAATAGCTTGAAGATGGGTTGTCAGGGAGACGGGGTGACAATGATCATCACCCCAGCATGACGCCCTCATGAGATGCTATGCCAACATCAGGGGGAAGGTCAGAACCAATTGGGAAGAAATATGAAAGCTCAAAGAGGTCAAGAGGGCGCAATTTCATTTCCTGAAGGCAGAGTACAAGGGGACACTGTGATGCTAAAAGCAGCCTTAAATCCTCTTTGTGAGACCGAAGGCCACGAACATTCCATTGGAGGAGAGTCATGATGAGGAAGAGATGGAGGGGTGTCACCTCTGCAACTGCCTAGTGACAGCCTGTGAAGAGTCACTACTACAGGGCACAGAAGCAGGAGGATCCTGCTCCATGGCATCCATCAGCTTGCTTGTGCTCTCCGTCTCTGGAGTCCAGTGCTGAAAAACTGTTGGTGGTTCACACTGGCAACACAGAGGCTGGCAAGGCCAAGGTATCATGTGGTGATATCATCTAAGAGGATCTTTGAGTCAGCAAATGAGAAGACTGTTTGCCTTTGGTGGACTTCTTTGAGCCTTTCCAGTTAGAGGGAGACTCAGCTATTGTTTGACTGGAGGGATGGAGGAAGTCTTCAAGGGAGTACTCTTTCTGTCCTTTCTGTCCTACCAGTTGTGTAACTGGTGGCTTCGCCCCTTAAGGCAAGAGTTTGATGGCTTTTTGCGCAGCTGGATGGGGAGATGGCAATGCTACCTTGACACTGGGCGATTTCCCAACCTCAGAGCTGAATTGGAGGCCACATGTCTGCATGTCCACATCCTTCATGGAGCAAGGGGTAACAAGAACAGAACTATAGGTGTCAGACAGGAGAACGCAGGGTTTGCAACCAGCCAGTAAGTTGTGAGCAACTGGGTAAGGCAATTTTTCCTTTACCTGGATCACTTGGATAGCCCGCTTATTAAGATACACAGGACAATCCCGGGAGCAGGCGGCACGGCTAGCATTGCAGTTGATACAGTGGGAAGAAGGAGTCAGACAATCACCCTTGTGCGCATCCCTACCACAGGTTACACATGTAGCTGGGTGTCAACAAGACATTCTAGTGTGATTGAAATGATGAAACTGGTAGCAGCACATCAGGGCCTGCATTGATCTTGTATGGAAGCATGACTATCAAAGGTGACAAAAATAGTGTTGGTGGGCATTGAGGAGGAATCTACCTTTTTCATCACCCAAAGGACGGCAATGACATCCTGATTAGAGAGGTAAGACTGGATTTCGGTCTCAGTTAGACCATCATGCAGCCTAATGTAAATTACACCATTGGAAGAATTCAAAGTTCTATGGACCTTGACAGAACAGGGTAGCCATGGAGAAGCGAGACAACAAGCAGTAGTTGTGCTTGAGAATCAAAAGAAAAGTGCCATTCTGTAAAGAAGAGCACAGTTTCACAGGGCCAGCTATTGCATCAACACCTTTCAGAATAATAAATGGATTTACGATGGCGAAGGACTAACCGTCTTCAGTACAAGAGACCACCAGGAACTGTGGTGCAGTGGGAAGGTCCTTTGAATTTTTAGCCTCATTACATTTACATTTCGTAGATGTTGAGTGTGAAGATGATTGACTCATTGTGAGAAAATCCTCCATGATTGCCAGCACCTCCAATTGTGCAATCCTTCCAACTGGGGCCCCCTTCACAAGGGGTGCACCCACATTATGTGATCGTTCAACACCTCAAGTCACACCTCCCGAACACCTGACAGAGGGACCAATCAGCAATTTAGTAAGGCTGCAGCTCATATGTGCAAACCCTACCTGACATCCTGGGTCTGGGAGTTATCCGTTACACAGTCACCTGTTACATGTCAGATGTGTGGGCCAGCCTTCAGGATTGCACAGGGAGGAAGAAGAAAAAGAGGAACCTCAGACACTGAAGTGGAGGAATGAGATGAGAAGGGAAACAAAGAAAGGAAAATGGAGTAAAAAACAATGGTGAGACTGTTCTAATGTCAGCGACAGACAATGCAGAACATTCCCAGTAACACCCCAGACATGTTCCCCAAGGGAGGGGAAAAAGAATAGCAAGAGGATAGAGATGCAACATGGAAGTGAAAAAATGCTGCAAAGGCTTGGAACCCGTGGTAGCCTAGCACAAACCCACCAAAGAGTGACAGGTCCCCTGGGGGAGGGGGAGGGGGGGGGGAGAAGGAAGATGTTTACCCTTACTGGGCTTAGGTATGGGTATGACAGTGGCTTCATGCCAGTGTTGGAAATATGCCCTCTCGTAGATGCAACTGTATGTATGAATGAGGAAGTGCTTGCTCGCAAGAGAAAGATTCTGCAGGAAATCCAGCTAGCTTTTCTTTCTGTTCTCCCAAAGAATGCAACAACACTGTGCATGCAACTGTTTCTAATGAATACAGTTTGTCTTTGTAGGATGGTGGTTAAAAACAGAGAGACCACATATCCACATGAAAATTGTGTCATGGCATGCCTCTGTCCACCAAAGGACTGGGACATGGCATGTTAAAGATGAGGTGCAAGGAATGTAATGTTCTACAGCAGTAAGAATAATGATTGTAAGATATTCTACTTGGTCATCACATCTGGGGAAATGTTGTTTGTTGAAGGTTGCCAGAGAGCAATAAACCCTCCAGTCAGCCTTAGAAAGCTGCCACTTGGGTGTGCACATAGGTGAGGCAGGAAGCAGCAAACAGATAGCACATGGGAAATGGTCACTCGAGTATGTGACAGAGAATAGACCACTCAAGATGATGGGCAAGCTGGGTGGTGCAGAAGCAGAGGTCCAACTGGGAATAGGTTTGCATGGAGGCTGAAAGGATCGTAGGTGCTCCTGTTTTAAGGCAGATGAGGTTAAGTTGATTGAGAAGGTCAGCTAAGAGGGCACCTCTTGGAAAGATTCTGGGAGAACCACAAATGGGATGGTGCACATTATAGTCATTGAGTAGCAGAAATGGGTGAGACATTTGCCCAATAAGCTAGAGGAGGTCTGCCCTGGTGACATCAAATGATGGAGGGATGTAAATGGAACAAAGAGGAAAGGTCAAGTGAGGAAAGAAAATGCAGACTGCAACAGCTTGAAGCCAGGTAGTCATGGACATGGGCTGACTATGAATGTCATCCCAGATGAACAGCATGATTCCCCCCCTCGAGGTGGAATGCTGTCCTTGGGGGGCAGGTCAAAGCTGACCAGGAAGAAATGCAAGAGCTGAAAGTGGTCATGAGGATGCAATTTTGTTTCCTGGAGGCAGATAAAAAGTGTACACTGCAATTCCAAGAGCATCAGTAAGTCCTCTTTGTTGGGCCAAAAGCTGCGAACATTCCATGGAGGACACACAGGACGAGGAAAGGTGAGGAGGGAAAAAATGAAGCAGTGTCACCTTGGCAGCCGCTGAGTACTAGCCTTTGAAGATTCACTGCTACAGGATGCAGAGGCTGGAGAATCCTGCTTCATGAGATCTACAGAGGTGTCATTCTCCTGTCAGTCTGCAGAGTCCAGGGAAGAGAAATGGTGGTGCGCACCAGTGACATGGAAGTCAAGTGGGCGAGGGTATCACATGGTGACACCATCGAAGAGGATCTCCGAGTCAGCGAAGGAGAAGACCAGTTGGTATTGTTTGATTTTTTGGAGCCTTTACAGTTGGGAGAGGAAGACTCAGATGTTGGTTGGCTGGTGGGATGTATGAAGTCTTCATGGGAGTATTTGTTCTGTCCTTCCTGGCCTGCCAGTTGCGAAGCAGGTGACTTCGTCCCGTGAGGCAAAAGTTTGGTGGCTTGTTGCACGGCTGGAGGATGAGGCAGAGATACTGCCATGACACTGGGTGATTTTACAATCATGGTGCTGAATCTGGGGTCACATATCTGCACAGCCATGTCATTCGTGGAGTGAGATGTAGCAAAAAAAGTACTGTAAGTGCTGAATAGTAGAACACAGGGTTTCTGACTAGCCAACAACTTGTGACCGACCGGGTAAGGCAGCTATTCCTTTGCCCAGATCTCTTGGATGGCCCATTTATTGAGATGCATGGGAAAATCCCAGGAGGCGGCACCATGGTTGCCATTGCGATTGATACAGCTGGGAGGAGGAGGTGGACAATCTCCCTCATGAGCAAACCTACCACAGGTTCCTCTTTGGCCAGGTGTCAACAGGACATTTGGGTGTGGTTGTAATGATGACACTAGTAGCAGTTTGGGTTTGGAGCATACAGTTGGACTGTGATAACTTCATTGCTTCCTTTGATCTGTAACAGAAGCACCATTCTATCAAATGGGTGAAAAAGAGTGCCTATGGGCAATCAGGATTCATCAACCTTTTTCCTCACCTGAAAGCAGTGACACCTTGACCAGAGAGGTAAGTTTTGATTTCTGCCTCGGTCACATCATCAAACTGTCTAGTGTAAGTAACACCATGGGAAGAGTTCAACATTCGATTTGCCTTCACAAGAACAGGATAGCGATGGATGAACGAAGCTGCAAGCAGTTGTTGTGCTTGAGAATCAGAAGTGGCTTCCGAAAGCAAAGTGCCGTTGTATAAATGAGAGCAAGGATTTCACAGGGTCAGCAATTGCATCAGTACCTATCTGGATAATATACAGATTTACCATAGCAAATGACTGACTGTCTTCAGTACATGAAACCATGAGGAACCATTGTGCAGCTGCGAGAGTGTTTGAATCATTAACCTCATTCCAGTTATGTTTAGAAGACACTGACTGTGAATGTGATGATTGCCTAATTGCAAGAAAATCCCCCATGATCACCATAATCTTGGAAGGCGTGTTCCTTCCAGCTGAGGGGGTGCACCCGCCTAAGGTGATTTTTCACATCTTGGGTCACACCTCCAGAATACTTGATGGAGGCACCAATTGGCAATTTGGGAAGGTAGCAGCTTAGGCAATCACCCCTCCCTGGGCCTGGCCTGTACCAGGGGTACTTGCGAATCCTACCTGTGAACCCATTGCTGGGAATTTAACATTACTCAGTCGCCAATTTTGCTTCAGATGAGTGGGCCAGCGTTTCAGGAGCATACAGGTAGTTGGAAGACAAAGAGGGACCTCAAACAATGATGTGGAGGAAGGACAGGAGAAGGGGAATGAAGAAAGACTTTTCTGATACCAGCTATTGAAAATGCAGAACATATTTCTATAAATATCTGTGACGAAGCAAGCTGGGATCTCTCTACTTCCTTTCTTGTTTTGCCATCTGCCTCCTTAAATTCATTTTATTTTCATTTCTGTCTAATTACCATTAACATACATGAGTATAATCTGATTTCCATAAAAGAGAAAAGTTGGCCCTCAATCTTAAAGAATATAGCATCAGGTCTAATTTTGTACTTAGTTCTGTGTATGTAATTTATTTCCTAATTTATTTTGACTATTCTTAGTTAATATCTTTTGTTACAGGGTGAAATCAGAAATTTTTTCGTGACTTAAATTCTATTGTTGACTTATAAACAAATATAGATTGTGTACTAATTATAAACATTTAGAAGAAGAACTACTAGGATTCTTAAAGTATTTATTTGGCTCTATTCGAGAACATATTAGCAAAGCCATCCCTTAATTAATTCCAGGTTTGTCAAAGTATTGCTTGTATAACTATATCAGTCCAGAGATCAGTTTGATGCCGCTCTCCATGCTACTCTATCCCGTGCAAGCTTCTTCATTTCCAAGTAACTAATGCACCTTACATCCTTCTGAATCTTCTTAGTGTGTCTTGGTCTCCCTCTACGATTTTTACCCTCCACGGTGCCCTCCAATACTAAATTGGTGATCAGTTGATGCCTCAGAATATTTCCTACCAACCAATCCCTTCTTCTAGTCAAGATGCGACACAAATTTCGCTTCTCTCCAATTCCATTCAATAACTCCTCATTAGTTATGTGATCTACCCATCTAATCTTCAGCATTCTTCTGTAGCACCACATTTCGAAAGCTTCTATTCTCTTCTTGTCCAAACTATTTATCGTCCATGTTTCACTTCAATAAATGGCTACACTCCTTACAAATACTTTCAGAAACGACTTCCTGACACTTAAATCTATACTGGATGTTAACAAATTTCTCTTCTTCAGAAATGCTTTCCTTGCCATTGCCAGAGGGATGGAGGGAGAGGGAGAGAGGGAGAGAGGGATGGAGGGAGAGGGAGAGAGGGAGAGAGGGATGGAGGGAGAGGGAGAGAGGGATGGAGGGAGAGGGAGAGAGGGAGAGAGGGATGGAGGGAGAGGGAGAGAGGGAGAGAGGGATGGAGGGAGAGGGAGAGAGGGATGGAGGGAGAGGGAGAGAGGGAGAGAGGGATGGAGGGAGAGGGAGAGAGGGAGAGAGGGATGGAGGGAGAGGGAGAGAGGGATGGAGGGAGAGGGAGAGAGGGAGAGAGGGAGAGAGGGAGAGAGGGATGGAGGGAGAGGGAGAGAGGGAGAGAGGGATGGAGGGAGAGGGAGAGAGGGATGGAGGGAGAGGGAGAGGGAGAGAGGCAGAGAGGGATGGAGGGAGAGGGAGAGAGGGATGGAGGGAGAGGGAGAGAGGGAGAGGGAGAGAGGGATGGAGGGAGAGGGAGAGAGGGAGAGGGAGAGAGGGATGGAGGGAGAGGGAGAGAGGGAGAGAGGGATGGAGGGAGAGGGAGAGAGGGAGAGAGGGATGGAGGGAGAGGGAGAGAGGGATGGAGGGAGAGGGAGAGAGGGAGAGAGGGATGGAGGGAGAGGGAGAGAGGGAGAGAGAGAGAGAGAGAGGGAGGGGGGAGGGGGAGAGAGGGAGGGGGAGAGAGGGAGGGGGGAGAGGGAGGGGGAGAGAGGGAGGGGGGAGAGAGGGAGGGGGGAGAGAGGGAGGGGGAGAGAGGGAGGGGGAGAGAGGGAGGGGGAGAGAGGGAGGGGGAGAGAGGGAGGGGGAGAGAGGGAGGGGGAAGAGGGGGGATAGATGGGGAGGGGGGAGAGAGTGGAGAGTGGGGAGAGAGTGGAGAGTGGCGAGAGAGTGGAGAGGGGGGAGAGAGTGGAGAGGGGGGAGAGAGTGGAGAGGGGGGAGAGAGTGGAGAGGGGGGAGAGAGTGGAGAGGGGGGAGAGAGTGGAGAGGGGGGAGAGAGTGGAGAGGGGGGAGAGAGTGGAGAGGGGGGAGAGAGTGGAGAGGGGGGAGAGAGTGGAGAGGGGGGAGAGAGTGGAGAGGGGGGAGAGAGTGGAGAGGGGGGAGAGAGTGTAGAGGGGGGAGAGGGGGAGAGGGGGAGAGGGGAAAGAGGGGGAGAGGTGGGGAGAGGGGGGAGAGGGGGAGAGGGGGAGAGGGGGGAGTGGGGGGAGAGAGAGGGTGGAAGGGGGTAGAGAGGGAGGGGAGAGGGAGAGAGGGAGGGAGAGGGAGGGAGAGAGGGAGGGGGAGGGAGAGGGAGAGAGGGAGAGAGAGGGAGAGAGAGGGAGGGAGAGAGTGAGAGAGGGAGGGAGAGTGAGAGAGGGAGGGAGAGGGAGAGAGGGAGGGAGAGGGAGAGAGGGAGGGAGAGGGAGAGAGGGAGGGAGAGGGGGAGGGAGAGGGAGAGAGGGAGGGAGGGAGGGAGAGGGAGAGAGGGAGGGAGGGAGGGAGAGGGAGAGAGGGAGGGGGAGGGAGAGGGAGAGAGAGGGAGGGGGAGGGAGGGAGAGGGGGAGAGGGGGAGAAGGGGAGAGGGGGGAGAGGGGAGAGGTGGGGAAAGGTGTGGAGAGGGGGGAGAGCGGGGAGAGGGACGTATCAGTTAGTAAATTCATTAATCATGAAAGAAAGGCCTGCATTTGAATACTGGTCTGCCACACATTTGTACTCTACCATTAACATTAGTATTCAGACACATTATGAAATTTACCTAAATATAAGCCATACACTACTTCATGATGCCCTAAAAGCTTTTCAATTTTCCATTAAGATCCTGTCACTGAGTAGGGGGGGAAATTTTTATTCATCTCTTGTCCAATTATGAATACCTACTGAAGTACCCATACAAATAATTTTTTTTCTGTGTAGTGATATTGCAAAAAGAGTGAATGAATGAAATGTACATGTGACACATTCACTGGTGTATGAAAGGCAATGTAATCATCACAGTTCATATTAAGGTAAGTGTGTTAAAAAAAAATTACCACTATAGGTACCTAACTTCTCAGAAATGCAAGAGTGTGCTACTTGTGTGTCAAATTTTTAAATTCTTCAATTAATCTCACAAAATGAAATTTTAGCCTACTGTTAAGTAAGAGCAAGACTTTTATACTACCTGTAATTGTAACTTTTGGACTGGAAGGTGAGGCATATGAAATGCCATACAAGTCTTGAAGTGATGATTGCTGAACAGTTTCCCTTAATGCTGTAGGTGACCAAGTACATTGGTTGTACATTGTACTAAAATGTGATTGCCTTCGGATCTGTGTATCACAAAGCAAAATTTTCTAGATATTAGCTACAGAGTATGTAAGCAAAGAAATTTTATATAACTGTTATTAACTTTGTGACACAATATCATAAATAATTACACAACTATTGGATATTATCAACTGCTCATTCTGTGGAGTATTCCTGATCAGCTTAAATTAATTTACTATGTATGATAGGGAAAGAATGATTATTCTAATAATTACAGACCAGTATCTTTAATACCAGGCTTCTCAAAAAAATTAGAAATGATCACACTCAACAGACTAACTGCTATGTGGAAAAGCATAACTTAATAACTCCAGTACAGCATGAATACAGAAAAGGAAATCAACAGAAACAGCAAATTAATCGTTAATGGAATTTACTGTACAGATCTAGGTCAACAGTATTGTTGTATCTGGGGACTTCCTTGACTTATCCAAGGCAATTGACACAGCTATATAGTTCTAATAAAGAAACTAGATAATACTGGTATCTGTGGACATGCAGCAGGCTAGATAACATTGTATCTGATTAACATATGGTATTATGTAGGCATTACCAACTTATACATATCAAAAGTTAGAAGCGTGATGTATGCTGTACCTCAAGGATCTGTAATAAGACCTATCCTGTTAAATTTGTTTGTATATAATGTACAAAAATATGATAGTGAAAAAATGTAGTATGCAGATAATATGACTGTGCTAATGCATTACCAACAATTTTGAAGCAACTGAGAAAAATGCTTTCATATCAGTCAATAACACAGGAAGATGGCTCACAGAAAATGAGCTAATTAATAATCTGAAAAAAAAAAACTATGTACATGGTTTTCAATAACAATCAAAAAGAAGAAAACATGAATGTTTTTAGATTGAAAAGACTAGAAGAAGTAGCTTCATTCAAACTCTGAGTTATAACAATTGACAATGAGCTAAATTGGAAACAGCAGATAAATACTGTTTTGAATAAGCTAAGCTCAGTGATTTTCCTAACGAAACAGCACGCTAAGACTGCATATCAAGACCTCTTACACACCATAATGGATTTTTTGAGCTATATATGTGATACCAAATCACAGTATGCATGAACCGTACCATCACAGGAATAAAAAGAATATTCATATTGCACAAGAAGGCAATTTTAATTATATTAAAAAAAAGCAAGAACAATCTTGTAGAAATTGTTTCAGATGTGTTAACATTTTGAGATTCCTATTGTTGCATATATTCAAGACCATTGTGTCTGCATTATGAAATCTCGCATAACTGGAGACCAATGACTATTTATCCCTATACCACAAGGAACAGAAAACAATTGCCATACATCTTACATACACTAATGATATTTGAAAAAGGAGCCAAATACACTGTCACGTTAATACAAACATTTCCAAGAGAATTATAAAACTACAAAATGGAGAAGATTTCTCTGTAACTCTAAAAAGGTTTTAAATAGAAGAAGAATTCTATAGTGTAGCTGAGTACATGAGCAGTCAGTCAGAAAAATTTTACTCTACAAGTGGTAAATTTTATATCCCACATTAAGAGAAACTAGCCTTAGAAATTAATCTAGAATTAGAACCACTCCCACATAATCAAAGATAATATTGTGTCACAAAATTGTATTTTTTTAAACGCTAATGCTGTAAATCAAATATATTGTGAATCATTGTGGGTTATGTAACATTGTGTACATACTGCACAAGGTGGTGGTAATGATGATAATGTTTGGTTTGTGGGACACTCAACTGTGTGGTCATCAGTGCTCATACAATATCCCAATTTTTACGCAGTCCAATTTTTACGCAGTCCAGTTACTTTGCAGGCAGTCCAGTTACTTTGCAGGCAGTCCAGTTACTTTGCACGCAGTCCAGTTAGTTTGCACGCAGTCCAGTTAGTTTGCACGCAGTCCAGTTAGTTTGCACGCAGTCCAGTTAGTTTGCACGCAGTCCAGTTACTTTGCACGCTGTCCAGTTAGTTTGCACGCAGTCCAGTTAGTTTGCACGCAGTCCAGTTAGTTTGCACGCAGTCCAGTTAGTTTGCACGCAGTCCAGTTAGTTTGCACGCAGTCCAGTTAGTTTGCACGCAGTCCAGTTAGTTTGCACGCAGTCCAGTTAGTTTGCACGCAGTCCAGTTAGTTTGCACGCAGTCCAGTTAGTTTGCACGCAGTCCAGTTAGTTTGCACGCAGTCCAGTTAGTTTGCACGCAGTCCAGTTAGTTTGCACGCAGTCCAGTTAGTTTGCACGCAGTCCAGTTTGTATACAGTCCAATCAAGCCACTGTCACAAATGATAATTAATTATTATTATTATTATTATTATGAAATGATGGTGACAACACAAACACCCAGGAATCAAACCCGGGACCCCATGATCCAGAGGCAGCAATGATAACTGAACAAGCTGTTATATGTATTTATGGTGTAAGCTACTATATGTACACAAGGTGTTTCAAAATGAATATCAAAGTTTTAAGGCTTTGTAGCAATTCTTACATAGGGAACATATCAAATGAAAGAATTCCTCAAACATTTTTCTTACACATGTTCAATGTGAGCACCATTCTTCACACAGCAAACATCAAGTCAATAGGTAAGTTCTTCCCAAACCTGATGTAACTGTTGCAACAACTGCTTCAATCTTGTTCTTAAGTTGGGTAGGTCAGTCAGTAGAGGAGGCAAGTGATTCTTTATGAACTTCAAAAGGTAAAAATCACATGGCATCAAATCAGGTGAATGGCCTCTGCGGCCAATGCAACATTCAGATATGGTGTTTAACCAATCATGTGCTCATCCAGTGAGGCAGTGTTTCCTCCTGCTGCCAAATTAAATTCTGTGGTTCAACTTTTTCCATTTGAGGAAAGAGCCACAGTTCTAGTGCGTCAAGATAAGAAACACCACTTACAGTTGCATCACAGTAAAAGGAAAGCCCATAAACTTTCCTCCAGGATATGGCACAAAAAATAGGGGAGACTTTTTGCAACTTAACCATTTTGTGGCATTTGCTGACAACTAGATATACACACTGTGTGTGCTCACATTTGCACTTAGGTGAAATGTCATCTTCAGTGATTTCAGTTCATCACTGAATATGACATTGTGAAACACGAAAAGCTTTCTGTTCACTAGTTGCATCTTTGCTACTGGTACTTTGTGATGGCAGATATATGAAAAGCATATGCATGCAGGTATACAAACAAAACTGAGTTGATATTATATATAATTTAAGCTGAATGTAATAAATGATATAAAGCCTTAAAACCCCAATACTCTTCTGAAATACCTGGTATACTGTCTTGATTGCAAGCATAATGCCAAGTCCTACATTAGAAGTACATAGGTGTACAAAAGGTAATTTATGGAACCAATAAAAATATCTCAATCACCACCAAGTTTAACACAGCAATTATTTTGAAACAATATTTTTTACTCACATCTGCACCCCTGTGAAACAGATTTAAACCTGCAAGTGCTCGGAGGTCAGTGGAAGTTCTTCTGTGACCTCCAGAAACCTTAGCAATATCATTAACCAACCTGCAAGATGTCAGAGAGAATCAACATACTCAGCAATATGAAATCTAATGACTACTTTCAATAAAGCATTTTGTTAAGGACTAACTTCCTGCCTAGGGCTTTTGCTTCATCACCATAGTTTGTCCTGTCATACTCCTGTGCTAACTTCACATCATGAGTCCAGAACTTCTTTTGGGCTGCGGAGGTACTTGGTGCAACTGCCTTCAACTACATAAGAAAGAAAATAGATCTTTAATTTGTGCAAGATAAATTGTTTTGAGTAATACATATGTGGCAATTAAGTGCACTCTTTAACTTTATACATAATAACTGGAACTGAGGACTTTTTCTTAGCTGAGACACACCTCTCAGAATTATGTAGAAATGAGAGAGCGCAATGACTGGGACAGAGCAGATGGGAAAGATGAGCAGCCAAACTGTGAAAATTTGAAGTTTGGAAATATGGGAAGGGATAGAATGACAAACACTGAAGGATAGTGCAGAAATGGATATAAGTGAAGAAAAAAAAATGCGGGACACTCCATATGCAATTAAAAGTGACTTGTATTCTGTTTTACTTTTGAGTTTATTCATTTTCTTTATACATTTAACTTGCAACATTCTTTTTTCTCTCCTTTTCCCACTACCATATCTTGGCATGTTAGAGCATTTTCTGTCTTTCCATAATTAATTTTGATGGTTATTCACCAATTCTCAGTTTGTCTCCCACTCATTATTTTGTAAGTCCCCTTCTCTGCTTTAATGGTACCGTATCTAGTGACTTGCCACTTAACAATAAGCACATATTCCAATTTTTTAAGCAGTCTACTGCCTGTTGGATGTGACAACCTATTACATTCTCAATTAGTTTCAATATCAAGGGGTCACTCTATCTAGTTAGCACTTTATGAACTAGAATCTCAGAAGAAATATTGGCACTATAATGTACATGATTTTGTAAAGTATTTCAATACACATGTAGACAACATTACTCCAGAGATTTCAATTTACAATTCTCAATACATTTATTGAACTGATGAAATCAAAATATGTTTTCAACACTGGATGTCTGACTTATAAATGGCACATAACTAAAATAAATGACATGTGAGGTATTATGACAGTTGTCAAAAATTTTAAAAATTCTCTGAATATTTTATGCCCAAGTGATGTACTGCAAAACTATTGTATTTAAGCTGATTACTAGATTTTATCATATTTGTGTAGTAATAAGAACTACAAGATTCATCAAATTTTATTAAACCTGCAGTCAGATAAGTGGAAATAAGAAACAAGTGCACATTACCCTGAGTACGACAATGGCAGAAGCAAAAATGCATACAATGTTTACAAATGTTAAGCAGAGGCTTATTGCACCCATAATTCCAAGCTCAGTTACAGGATGATCTGCATATGTATGAGGCATCTTCACTTGGGGCACACTTCCGTAACTCGAATGTATGCATGTTAGTGCCCACAGAAGGCCCTAGTAATGAACAAAAATATCATTAAACACTTATTTATAAGTAATTAGTAGTTCTTGTACTAGTTCAAATTATTGTCTAGAATTTGCTACAACCTTCATGCCTATTGTTGAATTCTCAGCTCATTGATTGATCTGATTGATTTTATTTTGTGTTCGATAGGTCCAACTGTGTAGGGTTCACGAGGACGTGGAATGAGTCAGTTTTTTTACAAATACAAAATGATAATCTTGTAGCATATACAGACATTTGAGTACATAGTTATATAAAAATTTGTACAATAAATTCTTTGAGCACCGATACAGAAAAAAGGAAATACATATTTCCTAGAATCATTAAAACACTACAGAAAACAGATACGGAGCACAAAAATATACAGAGCTCAAGTTAAATAACATTCTTAGTGGCATTATGTCAACTTGTATTATATAATATTAAAATTTTACAATTTATTTAGTTAAAAATTCATCTAGACTTTAAAAAGCCTTTTTTAGCAGAAAAAATTTTAGTGCTTTCCTAAACTTACTCTTGTTATGAATCTCTGTCTTTATTTCAGGAGGAAGAGCACTGAAGAGTTTTGTTCCAGTGTAGTGGACACCCTTTTCCACCAAGTTCAAATTTCTATGCTCTATGTGTATGTCATTCTTCCTCCATGTGTTATGCTCATGATAATTACTGTTTGGTTGAAATAGCTCTATATTTTTACAAACAAAACACACGAGAAAAAATATATTGGCATGTTGTTGTGTATATTTTAACTTTTCGAAAGCTATATCTACACGAGTCTCTTTGGCGCAATCCACAAAAGCTCGCTTCTGTGCAATGAACACTTTCTTTGCTAATGGCTGGTTGCCCCAAAAAATAATACCGTATTCAACGAGTGAGTGAAAATAGCCATAATATGTCACTTTTTCAGTGTTAGGTTCAACATGTGTGGTGGAAACATGTAAAGCATGTGTAGCAGAGCTAAGCATCTTACAGAGTTCTATAATATGTGAAGACCAGTTCATTTTCTTGTCAATGTTCACTCCAAGAAATTTTGTTGTTTCCATTCTTTCTATTGGCTGATTACCACATGTCACGCTTATCTCTCTCTCTTTTTCTTTTTTTGAACAGAACTGAATAAAGCTGGTCTTACAGTAATTTAATGAGAGACCGTTCGCCTTGAACCAATTAACCACATCTGAGAGTATGTGATTAATGAGTTCCTCAAGATTTCTATATGTTTTACTGCTAATAAAAATTGTGGTATCATCAGCAGATAATGTAAATTTACATGGCAGGGTTGTACATGATGGTAGATCATTTATAAAAATCAGGAATAATAGTGGCCTAAAAATAGAGCCCTGAGGCACTCCACAGGTAATGGAACTCCATTCAGAAAGTGAGGAAACATCACATACTCCACCTGAGCTATTCAAAACAACTTTTTGTTTTCTGTCTTGGAGGTATGACTAGCCAATTGTCTGAAACACCACTTATTCCTACTAATTTTGCTTTTTGCAAGAGAATCTGGTGATCAACACAGTCAAACACTTCGGATAAATCACAGAAGACACCAAGTACTAGCAATTAAGGGTTTCTAGGACTTCACATGCAAGTGCATAGACTGCATCTTCTGTTGAATGGCCCTTTTGAAAGCCAACTTGGTTCTTGCTGAGAACTCTATTCTTTGAGATGATCAGTAATTCTTACATGTATTACCTTTTCTAGAATTTTGGAGAAAGCTGTCAGCAAAGAGAGAGGTCAATAGTTAGTTAGTTCAGCTTTATCGCCCTTTTTGTACAGTGGCTTCACAATGGCATACTTAAAAAGTCTACTGGGAACACCACCTTCCTGAAGGGAAGCATTGAAAATATGATAGAGAATGTCCCTAATCCACACACAAGAATATTTCAATAAATTACTAGATATATTATCAACCCCTGCAGAGTTCTTACTTTTTAGAGACATGATGATTTTTTAATTTTCTTCTACAGTGGAGGTTTTGTGGAGAATAGCACCCATGTACTATATGCCATGTTGGTACTGCAAACAGCTGGAAGCAAAACTAGAGCCATTATTTTACCAAGAGGATGCAGCTCTTACCATATGACTTACTAATAATAACACTCTCCTTCATAAAATATTCCAAAACTAAAATAGTTCTCCCATTTACCTATCCAGTTGGGCACTGCTCAGGAGGATGTTACCAGAAGAAGAAAAAAGAAAAGGCCTCTTACAGGTTAAGTGTGGAATGTTAGATCTCTTAATCAAATAGGCAGATTAGAAAAATTTGAAAAAGGGAAATGGATAGGATGAAATTGGATATGGTACATATTATTGAAGTGTGATGGCAGGAAGAACAGGACTTCTGGTCAGGTTGGTACAGGTACTTTTTGCCCTTTAATCAAGGACCCATCACCTCAATTTCCCACATTTCCCAGTGTCTTTAGTTTTAATCTGCAGTATGTTTTACCATCACAAACTATCTGAGACCTCTGACTCTCCATGTCTATTCCACATAAGCAAAGATTAAATAATGAGGAAAATTCTAGCAGGCACCTTCTCGTTTATTTCATGTTCTCCTTAAATTTTTCCCCTCTTTCTTTTCCTACTATCAAATTCCAGTCCCCCCATTTCAGTTAAATTTTTGACTCCCTAAACTATTTGAATAGTTACTTTTACCTCATCATAAGTTACTTCACTCTCTTCCTCATCTGTGGAGCTAATAGGCTACTGTGGTGGATTTTGGCCTCATATCTGTCTTGGCTAATGTAATGTGTTCACTATACTACTTATAGCAGCTTCCTGCATTACCCCTACTTGATTTTGTACTTATAATCCTGCACCAACCTGACCAGAAGTCCTGTTCTTCCTGCTATCACACTTCAATAATATGTATCATATCCAATTTCATCCTATCCATTTCCCTTTTTCAAATTTTTCTAACCTGCCTATTTGATTAAGAGATATAACATTCCACACTTAACCTGTAAAATGCCGTTTCTTTTTTTTTTCCTTCTTCTTCTGGTAACATCCTCCTGAGCATTGCCCAACTGGATAGGTAAATGGGGAACTATTTTAGTTTTGGAATATTTTACCAAAGAGAGTGTTATTATTAGTAAGTCATACAGTAAGAGCTGCAGCCTCTTGGTAAAATAATGGCTCTAGCTAGCTTTGCTTCCAGCTGTTTGCAGTACCAACATGGCACATAGTACATGGAAGCTATTCTCCACAAAACCTCTCGAGTCACTACAAATAATATATGGTTCAAACATTCACTAAACGTTAGGCACAATTTTTAGAAAGAAAAGCAAAACCAAAAACTTGATTCATATGTTGAGAGGTGACAGTACCTCCCACAAGACTCTACAAGGTATAAAAACAGATTCCTCACACAGTGAAGTAGAAGAAGTAGGACTATAGATAGAACAACCTTGTAGTGACTCCTACATGCTGATACTGCAGTTGGCATGTATGATAGTCACTTGTGCAAGTCCCACATGTTGTTTTGCACAGTTCGTGTGCAAGTGCAAAGACAGAAGAATGTCATCCTGATGCTGAGCATTTTCATAATTTGGAGCATGATGATATGCCTGCAGTGACACACCACATTTGTTCTTAGAATAAGAGAGTAACTACTGATTTTTACTCTTTGTTAGAAATGTTCTGTTACTCTTGATAAAAAAAACAAAGCCTGCACCTAACTCAGTAATTTGGTTTTGGGAGTTAATAAATCTGTGGAAGTTCCATCTCATTTTTCATTGAACGAAAGTTTGAGTGTGGTATGGTCCCATGTAATTATACATCCCATCAGTGGTGACCCAAATAAGAATTTTCGCGGTACAGAGTTAACAAACAGTGATGGAATCATCAACGGTATTGTGCCTGGCATCATTCTGTATTGTGGTTCATTCAGGTGGAAGAAAGAAATTCCTACACCGATATAACCACTGAAAACACTAAATTTTAAAACTTCCTGGAAGATTAAAACTGTGTGCCGGACCAAGACTCGAACTCGAGACCTTTGCCTTTCGCGGGCAAGTGCTCTGCTATCTTAGCTATCCAAGCACGACTCACGACCTGCCTTCACAGCTTCAATTCTGCCAGTACCTCATCTCCTATCTTCCAAACTTCACAGAGGCTCTTCTGTGAATCTTGCAGAACTAGTACTCCTGGAAGAAAGGATATCGTGGAGACATGGCTTAGCCACAGCCTGGGAGATGTTTCCAGAATGAGATTTTTACTCTGCAGCGGAGTGTGTGCTGATATGAAACTTCCTGGCAGATTAAAACTGTGTGCCGGACAGAGACTCAAACTCAGGACCTTTGCCTTTCACGGACATGTGCTCTATGAGTTTCGGTCCAGCATGCAGATTTAATCTGCCAGTAAGTTTCATATCAGCACACACTCCAGTTCAGAGTGAAAATCTCATTCTGGAAACATCCCCCAGGCTGTGAGTCTCCACAATATCATTTCTTCCGGAAGTGCTAGTTCTGCAAGGTTCGCATAAGAGCTTCTGTGTAGTCTGGAAGGTAGGAGATGAAGTACTGGTAGAACTGAAGCTGTGAGGGCGTGTCATGAGTCATGCTTGGGTAGGTCAAATGGCAGAGCCCTTGCCCCACGAAAGGCAAAAGGTCCCAAGTTTGAGTCTCAGTCTGGCACACAGTTTTAATCTGCCAGGAAGTTTCATAATATTGCAAAGTCCACTGCAGAGTGAAAATCTCATTCTGGAAACACTGAAATTTCTTTGGTTGTAAGCTAGCTCAACCGTCGATATGCTACAGAGGTCCAGGACATAACAGCTCCTCAGGCAGAAAATACCTATTGCATATTAAAAGCAGAGCTCATATGTCATTTAGTAGCTTTTCAGGAATATTGCATTCACCAGATATTGACTAAAGAAGAAATGGCCAACAGGAAGCCCTCACAATACTTTCACTATTTTCACAACGAAGTAGACATCAGCACCATTCCTGACATCCTCATGTACACAATTTGGAGCTGCTGTCTGCTGGCCCAGGTAAAAGCCATCATGGCTATGCAGTTGAACATGTCACTGGATGAAGCTGCAGAGCTTGCTGGCTCTGATGTACAGAAGACATGTCAAGGCTACAATTTGCTTATTTAAAATTTTGTCACACTTAAATAATACTTTGTGGAGCGTTTACTTCCTCGAAATTTGTCAAACTTCCAGTATTTACATTTACTATAACTCTCAAATTTTTATTCCATTTTGAGTTAGCCTTTCCCTCACCTATTACGTACTTTAGATCCCTTCACCAAAAGTCTACATCCAGTGGTTGGAAGAAAATATAGATCACACCTGTCTACGAAAGAGTAACACAGTGTGTCAAATTTTACCATCCACCATCATTCACACTGATCTGCTGTAAAATAAAATTCTAGGATGTATTATGAGCTCAAACTAAAAGAATTATCTCAAAACCATGCCAATCTGCGTGGAAAATACCATCATATGGGGCATGACAAACTTTGTTACTAGGTTGAGGATTTCTTGGTAAGGAGGGAAGTCAGTGTTACCACACTTGTAAAGAAACTTCAGACATGCCCTGTGGAAATGTGATGGTTGGGCTCCATGCTGTTGATGATGCATATTACTAACTTGGCAGATAATATTAACAGGAACCTCAGATGCCTTGCAGATGATACAGTTATCTATAATGAAGTACTATCTGTAAACAAGCTGCACCAGTGTCCCCAATAGATTTTGTTAAGAAATCAAAGTGGTGCAAAGATAATCAATTTGTTTAACTGTTCAGTAATTAAAATTGTTCAATTAAAAAAAATCCAATAATGTAGTGGGCAGTCAAATGAAAAAACCTTGGTAACACATGGCCCCTTACTTTTTACCATCTGTCTCATTCTCATTTGACTATTCCTTGTAGTAGCCTATGACTACATTGTCAGTTAGTTACAATCATGATCGGTCAACCCATACAAATACTTAGATGCAATCTGTAGGAATTCAAAATGGAATGATCAAAGAGGCTCAGTTATGGATAGAGTAATTAGCAAACTTGGCTTCATTAGTAGGTTACTGAAAAACCTGAATAGGTCTATGAAGGAGACTGCTTACAAAACATTTGTACAATCATCTGTAGAATATGCTGGAGTGCATGGGATCTCTACAAAACAGGACAAACAAGACAATAATAAACATGTACAGAGAAGGGCAGCAATTTGTTTGACACATGGGATACCAGCATAAAGAAAATCTAAACTGGCAGACACTTCAATATAAATGTCAACTGTCTCATAAAAGCTTCCTTACAAAGTTTCAATTTATCTAGGAATATACTACAGTTCTTTACATACTGCTCCCACAGCATTCTCAAAGACAATGTTAGATTAATTATTGGTTGCACAGAGACATTTTAACGACCATTTTTATTACACTTGATATGAGAATGGAATTGGAAGAAACCCTAACACATGGTACACTTCTCTGTAGATGTAGATGGATAACATGCATCCTGTGCTGAAACAGAAGCCTCTACCTAAATCTGACAGAAGCATTGTGAATTCACAGTGTGTTAAATTATACTGTGGGCAGAAAATAAAGCATTAATTCATACTAAAAAGACATGGGATAAGTTGAATTGAGTTTGCAGGTTGTAGGTACTGTAAACAATCATGATCAATTAAATTGTGTGTCCACTAAAATTTATGATTACTTCCAGGCAGTGGCAGCAAATATTGCACTTCCTAATGCACAAGCAAATACTGATGCATTATATTTACTCTCATGAATACTGTTTATTGTACCAGCTGGCCCAGGTTTATTATATGAAGGCACTAATAGTTCAGAATCAGCCTGCTCCACAGAAGTAGAGTTGTTATAGTGATATTTCTAATTGAATATTAAAATCTTATGCTGACTTGACAGGGCAATATATGAAATTTTTGAATCAGTTGATTTCTCAATGAATGTTTTCTGACATGTAATCAAATTTTCTAATATTACAAGCTACTTTTCCTGAGAGTTCAAAAAATATATGAGTCAAATGTATCTTTAATTACAGGTGAAATTTCTATCCATTTTATAGGTCAATACTGCCAACTGATATTTGAGTGTCACAAAATATGGCTTGAGACATCAACTATTTGCAAAACTAGATGAAGTCAGTGTGAAATTGGCACAAAACTACCCTACTACATCGAATACTGTCACAAAAATAATTGTACTTTTGAACAACCTAGCTATTTTTGTTATCACCCAATGAATTGTGTTTTGGAAACTTCCATCACTCAAAGGTAAAAACTATTAACACTACAGTACAGCTGTCATTGATTATTCTTCCATGTCCATTGGTTGTTGTCATTTGTTGTAAGTAGCTTAACCTTGTAGGCAATGATTTGATTTTTGTTTAAGCTGCTGTCTAAAAGACTGTGGTAACAATCAAAATTTTTTGTCAAATTGAGATTTTTATCTAATGGTTTGTCAAACAAGTGCACAGACATACCAACAAAGTGTGTCATCTGACCTCACTTTTGAAGCAGCTGTCATGCTCTACATACATGTTTACGCATTTTGACTCTAATGGGAACAGATACCAATGCGGAGACATTGGTTTTAGCACTATGTTTAAAGGTAAAAAAAGAAGAGAAAACAAAGATTTGGTCCAGAGAATGGTTGAAATTGAGAAATAAATAAACCCCTGAGTATCTACTAATGGAAATATTATACAATATCACACCCAGAACCTGGTGAGCACATCAACTTTTATTTATTTTATTTCACTCTGATTTATGTTGCGGACAGAACAATTATATTCTTCTTAATGTCTTCCTGTGTACTTTGCAACTCAATCTTTCCTTTGAATTTGATAGCTAGCGCTCTCTCTCTCTCTCTCTCTCTCCCCCCCCCCCCCCCCCCTCCTTGGCACATGATACTTTGCTTGTAAATGTTAGCCCTTCATTCTCTTTACTGTGGTCATTTTATCCTCACCTACAACAAAGTAAAACAGAGTTCCTACCAGTGTTAAATTAATCATATCAGTATGTAAAATAATTTTACATGTGCTGTTACCAAATACTTTACAGACCTTCTTGTACTCTGAACACACAATCTGTGTCAGATGCACCTACAGATATTTTCATTTGTCTACCATAAAGAGGCATTAAATCTTCTCTCAAGTCCACAATAAAAGCAGATTTCTGTATGTCTTACTCAGTTTGAGATTAGTCAATTCTAACTATTTGGCACTTTTTCAGTTTAGTTACTGGAAATGGATATACTCTCAAATGAACACACAATATGGAATCTTGTTTAGTGCAACACATTTGAGAGATACAACATGCTTATTCAAACACACTTTCTATCACTATTTTATCAAGAACTGCTTGTACAATTTCCTTACTGCATTTACAGCTGGTGGAAGGAGGGAGGCAGATATAGCTACACCTACTAGTGAGGCAATATTGTCCCCTAACACAGAAATGGCAACACCCGCTCCGGACAGAAGTGCAATTACCATTCCAACCCAAACTGAATGAAGTTCTCCCCTGTAAAAAAAAAAGAGTAATTAAAATTGCTATTATTAAGCCCACTGAATGTAGCATAATTTAATTTATACTTACATTCTGCATATTAATCAATGACAAATATTTTCCTCAAAAAATCAACTAATTGACTATTACCAGAGCACTGAGCATTGAATTTTTTAGTAGACTAAATGTATGCATTAGTGATATTCTTTACCATTGTCACCTTTACGAGGTCACTGTTGCAGAATTAAAGTGCATATAATTACATATTTTGGAGAAAATTAGTTTTGCATACATATTTATTAAAATTTACAATAATGGCATATTTTCCTTTCTGCATCCAAAATAAAAATTCCCATTCACAATCAAATTCTGCCTCCCAAATTCTAGTTGGTTGACATATGTAACAGTTTTCTTTATCTTCTTTAAATGATGATTATTTGATGCCAACATTATTTATTATCTCAATCAGATCTAACTTATCTTTTATTATTAGATAAAAGTAATAAACACAGTTATCACAACTTTTGTTTTATGGGCATTAGTCCATGGTTAACTACATATTTCACTGCCTAACATTTTGCCTCCCAATGTTGAGGACACCATCAAAAGCTATACACAGTCAGACAACAGTTTTAAACCTGAAGCAGCACACTAAGCCTCCAATGATGTTTCCAGCATTTGGAGACAAAATATTAGGTATAGACATATGTTTTGGACCACAGCCTAATCTCCATAAAACAAAAATACCAATAATACACATACAAAAAGACTTAGACACTTCAAGCTTTCGGCCAATAGCCTTCGTCAGCAATAGACACTCATACACATTCATGCAGATGCATACGCAATTCACACAAATGACTGCAGTCTCAAGCAACTGAAACCACACTGCGAGCAGAACACCAGTGCACAATGGGAGTGGCAACTAGGGGGGGGGGGGGGAGGGGGGGGGGCATATAAACTTGTACTACTGTGGTAGGCAAGGGCTTCGTATCTATCTTGGCCACAATAATGCGATCACTATGCTGTTTGTAGTAGCTTACCCGCATTCCTATTTTCCTATTCATTATTAAACCTACTCCTGCATTATCCCTATTTGATTTTGTGTTTATAACCCTGTATTCACCTGACCAAAAGTCTTGTTCCTCCTGCCACTGAACTTCACTAATTCCCACTATATCTAACTTTAACCTATCCATTTCCCTTTTTAAATTTTCTAACCTACCTGCCCGATTAAGGGATCTGACATTCCACGCTCCGATCCGATCAATATGTAAACCCAGAAATTTGGAAGATGCAACTTTCACTATTTCTTTGTCTCCACATTTTATTTCAACATTTTCCAGTTTTTTGTTTACTGTTTGAAACTAAATGAAATGAGTCTCATTAATATTGAGGGACAGATCGTTTGCAGTGAACCACTCTAGAACTTCTTGGAAAATAGTGGTCGCAGTGTTCTCTAGACTGCAGTAGAGTACCTTGTAAATCGTAATGGTTGTGTCATCTGCAAATAGGGTGAAGTGTGCTTCTTGGGTCACACACCATGGGAGGTCATTTACAAAGATTAAGAAAAGTAAGGGACCAAGCCCTGCGACACTCCAATTTTAATGTACCCCAATCAGAGCTGGCAAGCACCTCTGCACAATTGTTTAATACTACCTTCTGATGTATGTCATCTAGATATGACTCAGGCCACTTCCCTACTTTATCTTTTAAGCCGTAATGCTCAGCCTTTCTTACTAGAATCTTGTGATCTACACAGTCAAATGCTTTTGACAGATCACAAAAAGATTCCAACTGGTGACATTTTCTTGTTTATTGATTCAAGAAACTGGTTGACAAATGAGAAAATGGCTTGTTCAGTTGAAATACCCTTTTCGAATCCAAACTGATTTTTATTAAGGATGTTATATATATTAATGTGAGCCATGATTCTATTGTACATAAGTTTCTCAAGGATTTTTGAAAGACTTTTTAACAATGGAACTGGGCAGTAGTTAGAAATCTCTGCTTTATCACCCTTTATGAAGAGTGGTTTAACAACTGTAAATTTTAGTCTATTGGGGACAGTACCTTGTCGTAGCGGAGATCGAGATGGTGCTACTGAGGAGAGGCTAAGAATCACTGGCATTTTCTGTCACTAGTTGCTGTGAAAACCATTCAGTCGTCGACCCCTTCCACGGGGATTCTGGTGGTGTTGGGTTTACTGTGAGTTATTTGCAACCCAAAAGAAGCTAGGGAATCACTGCTGCCCAATGGCTGAGTCCCATAAGCCTAGGTAAGCCCTGTACAACTGAGATACAGCAGGTTCCCCAGAGGTTCCTTCTTCCCCATTCTCCTCCTCCAAAGGTTCGTACCATTGTCACAATTTGGATAGTTGAACTATAAGATCTCCCACTTCTGTGGCACACAATGTTCTACTGCCACATGCATGGTGTGTTGCTGAAGAAGTCCCTGAGCTTACAACTGAAGAGGACTGGCAGTGCTCATGGATCCCACTCATGACACCTAGTTTTGCTAAAACCATAACCCAGCCAATGAAAGCTGAGAACCCAGAAGTAAGCATCTGCCCTTCCCATCCCTGTCATCCTTGAAGTTAGCATTTGTATAGCAGATGCTGGAATATGTCCTGCATGGGGTAAAAAGAGTGTAATGGAACTTGTTAGCTACAAAAAATGTCATCATACTACATTCCTGTCCCACCTTATCCTTTTGATGAAGGCTGCAATCACTTAGAGCATTGTCTTTGGTATGTTTAAAATAGGTCTCTTTAGATACACATATCCATGCTTTATACACTAAAAAAAAAGGCTCTGAGCACTATAGGACTTAACTTCTGAGGTCATCAGTCCCCTACAACTTAGAACTACTTAAACCTAACTAACCTAAGGACATTGCACACATCCATGCCTGAGGCAGGATTCGGACCTGCGACCGTAGCAGTTGCGTGGTTCCAGAGTGTAGCGCCTAGAACCACTCAGCCACTTAGGCCGGCTATACACTAAAAGGTCCAGTTTCTCCATATGTATTCCAAATTTGTCTAGGTTTCACCATATAGTAAGGGAGATAGCAGTCACTTTCCAATTAAGTACTTTCTTAAAGGCAGTCTGATTTATAGTAAATTTCACACTTTTTAGAAGACTTTACCACAAATCCTCTGTTTCACACCCTCAAACAATGTATGTAATTGCATTTCATGAAATACAAACATTTATGAAATTTATGTGGTTGATGTTGAGTAATGATTAATCAATTTTTCCAAGTTTTACTCTTACAAGTAACTTGACATCAACCAAAATATTCTGTATTAATAAAAAGTGTGAATAAATGTGAAACCCAAATCAAAGCTTTATTATCCATTATACAGAGTGTACTTATATTTTTATTCATTTTTCTATAATGAAAGATACTTACCTTGTTACCATTTCCACTGTTGGCCATCTGTTAAGAGCAAAGTGTTCTGCTACTAATCCAACCACTATTCCACAAATAAAGCCTTCTAATAAGCAAATTAATAGACCAAATATTTCATTTAATATGCCCATCTTCATCAGTTCTTTGTCTTTGATCATTGTTCCAACAGTACCAGCCATTATAGGGCCCTAAGAACAATCAACAGCAATATGGGTAATTTCTGACTTACATTCAAACTCAATCCAACACAACATTAAAATGAATGTAAAGGATTAATGTATGCCAATTTGACAATGTTTTTTGCTCCACTGTGATTGTTTTCTGTTCTCTGCAACAGATTTCTTGCTATTTTCCTGTTTCTATATAACGCATATTTTCACTATTTGGTTCAAAGTCTCATCAGCCCTCAAAAATAATTTCTGTTACTGGGACAGAAGGATGAATGCTGGAGTTGAAAACTAAGCAAATTACCAAAAATCAGTGTTTTGAGAAGGAGCTGGTAGTAACAAAATAAAATGCTATTATTTTTAAATGAACATTGCTACTGAGTGATATGAGTTGTTCTATTTCTCAGTATGAGTTCAGATTTTTATTGTATTAAATTACCTGCATTAAAATTGCTGGAACTATTTCCTTTGACAAGATGCTGCACATACATATGTCAATTTTATACCTAGCTAATTTTGTGCATTTTCATGAGTCACTGTTTTAAACTACAATTTTGACCATTTTGTGGTAGTTGTGTGTTACTAACCAGAGCAGAATACAAAACTTACTAAATGTCAACTTAATAGTCACTGAAAAACAGAATGAACTTGTGAATTCTGTTGTGTAGGCATACTCTGCAAATTGCTAACATATATCATATTTACCATACATGTACATCATATTTATGATACATTTAAAGTTCCACCTATTGCATTCATGAGTGGAGAAGAAAGAATCTCCTCAAATCTCATACACTCATATGCAATCTGGGATTTGTGACATGATTAACTTTTTTAAAGTACTGGTATTTGTCAGTTCAAATGTTTCAATATACTCTCCTAAGCTGATCAGATGTAAAATCTGCTTTTGCATCACTTCTGAATCGAAAGTATTAATACATGCCTAAAACCCTATTAACACTGATAAAAGCAAGCTGTTGCAGCACTAATAATTCCAGAGACAAATCTAATGATGCAAGAAATTTTAATTCCAAGTATTTGAGGCAAGGAATGTATGTGTGATGACATATTTATTAATAACCAGATTTTGGCTCACATTGAAACAAACTTTTATTGTATTGGGGAGCAGCAAAAGTGGCAGCTTATAGGGGTAGGTCAGTTCTTTCACCTCTCATCGTCCCTCCATTTGTGAATGCCAATGAGAAGTCTTAGGCCTAATCTGGCTTGGACTATGTTTAAGTGCAGACTGTTGCCATGGTCTCATTTCTACCACAACTGCTTTCCAGGCAGAATCATAAGAAGCAACAATATTAAACTGAAACCTATCATGAACACAATTTATGATTTAACACTACACTTCTTCAAGCAGCAGCAACTTTGCTGGTACCTAGCATTTGGTTGTGTGTTTGCTGTGTGAAAGTGTTTCTGTTTGTGCAAAAAGCAGTGTTTCTCATCATGGAGTATCACTGTTTTCGAAGGGGTGAATTATACTGGCACTAAAGTCTTTGGTCACTTACCAAATAGTATCAAAAGTCTGATAGATAACCAATAAGTATTTAAGAAGAAATTAAAAGAATTTCTGAATGACAACTCCTTCTACTCCACAGAGGAATTTTTAGATATAAATTAAGAAAAAAAGAAAAAAAAGAACAAAAAATATTAAAAAATAAAAAACAAAAAACAAAAAATAAAAAAGTTGTTATATTAACTTAAGTATGTTGTTAAATTAACATAATTATGTCATGTATTGGAAAATTTGACTCGTTCCAAACCATTATGAAACATCGTATTCATGATCCATGGAACTAGTATTAATCTAATCTAATCTAATCACAAGTTAAGATAATTGTGTTGCATGACAGTATTATATAGTGGAGATATCAAGTCGCAGTCAGGCATAACAAAAAGAGTGCTGAACAAGTGGGCTGTGGGCTTACGGCCAAAAGGGCTTAGTCTAAATGTCTGAAGCAGGCAAAATCAATCAATCTCTCTCTCTCTCTCTCTCTCTCTCTCTCTCTCTCTCTCTCTCTCTCTCTCCCCCCCCCCCCTACATGTTTCCTGAAGTCCATAAACATCCACCCATCAGCTCCCTTAGACTAACACTTTAAGTCAGTTACCTGCAACCTATTCTCCTATATAAAAGACACCAAACATTTCCCACTTACTCTCCACAGTTCCTGTTCCTTTACCACATGGTGCCCTGCTCATCACTATTGATGATGCCTCCCTTTTCACTAACATCCCTAATGTCCATGGCCTTGCAGCTATGGAATACTAACTTTCCCAATGTCTCATGGATTCCAAACATACAGCCATCTTTCTGGTCATCATGGCCAACTATATCTTCAGCCACAATTATTTCATCATTGAAGACTTCACTTAGGAGCAAATCTGTGGCATAGCAATGGGCACTCATACCACCATCATATGCCAACCTATTCATGAGTCACCTACAGGAATCCTTCCTAACCACCCAGAATCCCAAACCCCTCACTTGATTTAGATTCATTGGTGCCATGTTTGTGGACCGTGTATGAGGACATCATATCAACATTACTCCAGAACCTGAAACACCTTCTCCCCATTCACTTCACCTAGTCCTCCTCATCCAAACAAGCCCCCTTCCTGTATGTTGACCTCCAACCCAAAGATGGCTACATCAGTACTCCATCTATATCAAACCTATAAATCAATCAATCATCAGAAATACCTACACTTCAACAGAAACCACCAATTCCATACCAAGAAGTCCCTTCCATACAGACTGGCTCCCCTGTGGCCATCAGATCTGCAGTTATGAGTAGTCCCTCTCCAGATATATTGATGGTCTCACTGAGGCCTTCACAGACCATAATTACCCTCCCAAACTTTTACAGGAACTGATTTCCCATGCCTTATCTCTCCAGTCACCCACCACCTCTCAGAGACCCACACTGTGGAGGAGCACTGCCCTTGCAACTCAGTACCAACCAGGACTGTAGCAAGTGAATCACATTCTCCACTCATCATGCCCTGTAATATAGAATATCTTACCCTTTTACCTTCCCACCCCTACCATAGTGGTATTCTGCTGTCCACTGAACCTACACAATCCATCCATGCTCATAATCCCTTGCCTCATGGCTCATGTCCTTTTAATAGACCTAGATACAAGACCTGTCCTCTTCAACACCCTCGCTTGCCACTCCCACCCTCTACCCCCACCCCCATCTACTCCAGTACAGTCACAAGCATAATTTCTCCCATCAAAGGCAGGACTACCTGTGAAAGCAGTCAGATGGTCTACAAGCTAAGCTGCAACCAATGTGCTGCATTCTAGGTGGGCATGACAACCAACAAGCTGTCTGTCCACATGAATGGCCACTGACAAACTGTGGCCAAGAAACGCCTGGACCACCCGATTGTTGAGCAACACTCCCCAACACAATGTTCTTTACTTCACTGACTGCTTCACAGCCTGTGCCATTTGGATCCTTCCTACCAACACCAGATTTTCCGAAGTGCACTAGTGGGAGCTCTCTCTGTAATATCTCTTTATGTTCCCATAAACCCCCTGGACACTACCTTTGTGAAGTCACGGTCCTTCACCCACCTATCCCTTTCAGTGCTCCCACTCCTCACTACACAGCCTTGTTTTCCACCAATGGACGTACAATCTTTTTATTTGTCTCCTTTTCTGTTCCCTTCCCTGACCTTGCCATCCCCTCCCACCCTCCCTCCCTCCCAAATAATCTCCTATTGCACCTAGCGGCCCTACCCTGTCCCCACCATATCCACGTATGCTCCCACAAATAGTGCTTTATTCTCCCCCACCCTACCCCCATGACCCAGATCGCTTCTCCCAACCTGTGCAGCGCAGTTGCTCACTATCTGGCCTCAGTGGCCCGAGACAGGATTTTCCACTGTGTTTCAAGACACACAGAATCAAAGTATATGAATTAATTACAAACCTTAAAGACAAAGCCAGGATAGAGAAAATCTTATTGTCACCACATATTGCAACAGGAAAGGCATGTGGTGATTCATTACAAAACATACAGATAGTATTAACTAAACAAACACTGCTTTTAGCCTTGTTTCACAATTTATTATTAATGTTAGTGTACAACCTAGGATTCAGGTTTTAAGCCCATTTTCAAGTACACTACTGACGTAATTTACAATGTTTCACCAAGAACCCACAGTTGATTCAATTAAAATGATACAGATAGTATTTTTGGAAGTATAGTCAATTGAAACATGTGGTCAAGAAATAACTTTTCAATCCCTTGAATACTTCCAGAAAGACATTTTTTATCATACTGTATTCTTATTTTATGATCATGGAGAACTGGGGCAGATGTGCTACACTACAAAACTGCTTTCATAGGTGACCACCATCAGAGTGAATGAATTCCCAAATCTTTGGTATTCAGGCACAGAAAATGCAATGATGGACAACAGATTCTTATGGAGACATCAAATATTGAAACATCTTGAGCAACTTTTCTGAGAAAAAGCCACATCAGAAAATAAAACCATCGTAGCCCTCTTACATATCTTAATGAAACATGGCTAAATCAGAAGCACCCCAAAAAGCACATTTGGCAGGATTCAAATGGTAATAGCAGTTTTTCAGTACCAAATGGCAAAGAGAAGACAGTATTCACTGTCTGTCATACAGGAGCATCTGAATCTGGTTTTATTGAAAGTGCAAAGCTAACATTTACAACCTGTAAATCCAGTAATATCATGAAGAGACCAATAATGATGCAAATAAATGCTGTTTTTTAGTTTATATGATTTAGAAGATGTTTCTGCAGTCATCACAGATAATGTCAGTTATCATTAAAGAAGAATGAGAAAAAGTTCCTAATTTAAATACAGAAAGAGTAAGAACTTGCACAGTGTCTGTTGTTGTTGTTGTTGTTGTTGTTGTTGTTGTTGTTGAGGTCTTCAGTCCTGAGAAAAATGCAGGATAGACCACGTTTCATTTACAATACATCATTTCCATTACACAACCCAATTACAATATTGCACACTAGAGCAATATTTTAGAGCAGGCCATATATGCAGTCTGAAAGCAGAACTTTTTCTTATTTCACAAACTTAACTGCAATATTTTATGAAAAATACTGTAGATTACAATACTTACCATTAATGGTGATATTAGCATACTGGCTACCAGAATCCCAGTGCTATTTTCTATTAGACCAAGAGCTGCAATCAGTCTATAAGAAAATTCTGTTCTGAGCATTATTCTCAAATATATACATCATCATAAAATACATGAGCTTAACGTACAAGAACATTTAGAAGAATGGAATCCTACTTAAAAGAAAACAACTAATATTTATTACATACAGCATCTCTAGAAGAAACTAATATTATCAGTCTTAAAATAATCATTTCACCATAGATTACCTCATAGTGCCAACAGCTGTGTGTGTGTGTGTGTGTGTGTGTGTGTGTGTGTGTGTGTGTGTGTGTGTGTGAGTGAGTGAGAGAGAGAGAGAGAGAGAGAGAGAGAGAGAGAGAGACACACACTCACCATCCAGTCTGATTTATTAATGTATGATCCAGCGAAACATCTCCCACAGATGAGACAGTTAAAATCTTACTGATGACTGCTGAAGCATTCACAACAAAGACTCAGAGTTTGAAGCACTGCTTAAAAGCAGTGGAGCTTATGTAACATTAAGTACATAAGAACTTCTAAGACTTAAACTCGAGGGTAGTGAGATTTTTTTGAAGTACATCAAAATGTATACTCAAAGGATAGCTCCATATGAGCTATAATTTATTGAATTTTCCTCTTGTGATCATTTTATGAAATATATGTTGGAGGAAATAATAAACTGTGACTCTTCTTGTAACATACACACTCAGAATTTCAACAATAAGTCTCTTCATGTTGCACAATGCTTCTTTTAGTATCTGCCACTGGAGTTTGTTGGGCATCTTCTTAACAGTCCACTGCTGAGTAAATGATTCAATGACAAAGTGCATCACTGTTGGAACTTCTCTGTTTATTCTATTAATCCATCATGGTAAGGTTCCAGACTAATGAACATTTCTCCAGACTCTGCCAAATGAGTATTTTGGAAGTCACTTATTTTGTAGATAATTTCCTTAAAAGTCTCTCAATGATTCTTGATCTGACATCTGTTCTTCCTACTCCGTTTTATGTGGTCATTCCACTTTAGGTCACTCCAGTTGGTTACTCCTAATTATTTCATGGTAATTATTGTTTCCAGGGATTCATCACTAATAGCGTAATCCAACATTAGTGACTTTCTCTGGCTATTTATGTGCAACACATTACATTGATTTACATTCAGAGTCAACTGCCAGTCCCTGTTCCAACTGTCTATCCTCTGCAGATCTTCCAGAATTTCATTGAAGTCTTCTGTCATTGAAACTTTCCTCCACAAACAGCCTCATAAAACCTCCATTGTTATTCAATAGATCATTTATGTGAACTATAAGTAATAGCAGTTCCATAACACTCCCTTGGTATACTCCCAAAATTACCTTTAAATATGTCAAAAGATAACAGTGATATTAACATACAACTATGTGGATCTGTGAAACAATCTTTCTTGGAAATGGAATGACCTGCACTTTTCCCAATAGCTAGATACCCCGTATTGCTCCAGTGACCTACAATAAACTACTGCTAAAATCTGGGTATGTTATTATGGACAATCTCTGCAGAACATTACAAGCATTTCATCTGGTCCAGTTGCCTTTTCACTGTCTGCAGTTTTAGTTGATTTTCTATTTTAGCATCACTTGTCTCAATATCTGCCATTTAGCATTCATTTGATGATGAAAGGATTAACATATTATGACCTTCTGCAGTGAAACAATTTTGGAAGACCAAATTCAGTATTTAGACCTGCCATCTTTCATCACCTGTTTTGGTGCCAGTGTGATTACTGTATGACTTAATAGGCAATTTCAATTCACCTACTGGCTTTAATTAAGACCAAAACTACTTAGGATGTTCAGTCAAATTGTTTGGCAAAATTTTACTGTGGAATTCATTGAGTGCTACTCATTTCTCTCCTCTCACACTCATTTTTGCTTCAGTCAGCTTCTATTTATCTACCAGTCTTGTACTTTGATTAAATTGGAGATGAAGCTCTCTAAGCTTTTGTAACAACTTTCTAACACAACTACTCAACCATGGTGGCTCTGTCCCATCCCTCTCAACCTTTCTTGGCACATAGATGTTTAAAACATATTGTGTGATGTTTTTGGTTTTACCCATGTGTGCTTCAAACCTTTGCCCTCAGTGCTGAATATTTGATATCGACTCCGAAGATACAATGCAATTTGTATCCTCTCATTCTTGATGACCAAAAATATTTTCCTACCTTTTTTAACATTCCTTGTAATACTTGATGGTATGATTCTTATGATCACCAATTCTCTCCTCAACAAAAAGTTATTCAAAAAGTTTATGATTATTAGTTACCAGAAGATCCAAGACATTGCTCTCACACATCAGTTCTGTAACTACCTGCTCCACCCTTTCTATAGATGATGAATGGACATCTCCACCAGTTACAATAGCATAGTCAGAAAACTTACTTGCAATATTCTCCAAGTTGAATAAGTGCTCTGGCTTTACAGCTCCTGAATCAGGTTGTCTATAAAAGCATCTGATTACCATTTTAACCAGCTTTGATGCTTACTCTTATTGAAACTACGTCACATTCTGCATTTGTAGTACTTCCGCAGATACTAGAAACTTACTTAAGGCAATAAATAAGCTCACAATTTATATTCCAGTCTGAAGTTAAGATTTCACCATTGTTCATGTCTGGTTCTAGCAAACTTTCTGTTCCTAATACCATGTGTGGTTTATTACTTTTAGTAAGTGTAACTAATTCTCAGACCTTACCACGGTTGCTCCTGCAGTTACTAATAATACATTTACATTACCTTTTTTGATCTGTAGGGCCAAAAAATCTGCGGTGAATAGTATTGTTGATCTGTCTTTGATTTCAGGCATGAATTTTACGATTGTGCAAATAAGTTTTATTTAGATTAGAGGAACCCTTGTTTAGGGTTCCTCTAATCTAAATAACCTTTTTGTGCACACCACTCTGTTATCCATGTCAGTTATTAATGGGGCCCCTAAAATTCTCCATTCAATAGCAGAGGTTGAGAAATTAGTGTCCAAGATTGCTGCAGAACCGTCTGAGTCTCTGGTATGGACTTTCAACTGGACTCCAGACTAGAGAGTGGTAATCAACTCTGTGCAGGATACTGCAAAAGGTGAACAATGCTTATACTCCACATGCAATGCTAGCTACCTATACCAACAAAGCTAACTTACAAAGAAATTAAGAATAGCCTTAGAACCCAGGCAGCAAATGTTGTTCATGCCAACATGAGCAATTGTCCACAGCCAGAGGTACCCACTGCTTTCCAATAGCCACCACAAGAGGCTGCTCCACATCTTGGATGAGATGACCTGACAGGAATAACAAGTACACACTGGCATTCTTTCCCAACTAACTTGCTGTTTTGCTGTGGAGCTCCATTACCTATGTAACATTTGAGCTCCCAATGACCAACATACTTTTCCTCTCTAACTACCTAGACTTGGCAGGAAAATAAGCCTCTGATTGCTAATCAGGCAAGGCACCCATGCTGGCTCACATATATTACCCACAATGGGCAGCATCCTGTACCTTTTGATAAGATGTAAAGGGGAAGCTGTGCAACCTGTTCCCACTTTTGCCTTCCATCAGAGATATGCAAGCTCATCAGGGTCTGTCACTAGCCCTTAAATGAGGGCAAACTATTCAGATGATACACATTGTAAGGAACAGTGGAATTGGTGTTGCCATGGTATTCCAGCAGCACCAGAGGTGTTGTGGTTTTCACCGCTGGTGCTCCATCATTGCTACATCAGGGCAGCACCCTGAAACTTGTCAACAGTGGCCAACACAGTTTCTAGACAGCAGCCAATTATCCTTGTTTCTGCACAATATCAACAAAATTCCTAGCCATTTTCTACTATGTAACAACTACATAAAATGACAAATAAATTCACTAACCAATCAGGGACTAATTGTGAAAGAAGAGGCAGGCCATAAAATAAAATAAAGTGACACTAGTGTTCACAGTGGAATACAACTAAACTACAAAAGTAATTTCTTTACACAAATGATCAAAAAATATACAAAGTCTTACAACAAAATAAATAACACAACTAAACACAAACAAATAGAGAGTTACTGTTCACTTCCACTCAGTAGTATGCACAAAGGCTTTCAAGCAGTCATTCTTCTCATGCTACACATGTGAATGGAATGTAAAGAAGCTGAGGGAATATGGTATAGTTGTAGGTAAACAACTAGAATTCTCTCATATACGGATTTATTCACACTTAGCATCTACACAGATACAAGTCTGGAGGCTAACTCCCGTTAGCGTCCAACATCCTGCCCCCAAAGCCCTCTCCTCAAAGATAGCACACTTGCGTAGAGAACAAATATCTATATTTATGGCGCTCTACGCCACATAGCGCCCCCCCCCCCCCCCCCGCCCAGTATGGAGTACGTTCCTGTGAATGGGGGGGGGGGGGGGGGCGGGGGGTGAGAAGCTAGGAAGGTAACGCACAGTTCTTCTGTGTCAGGTGGAAGCGGTTGACTGGTAGGAGACCGGGGAGTGAAACCCGGTACGTCGACGGTGAAGTCAGCAAGCGACGCCGGCGGCTGAAGACAACGTCCTGTCCTGGAGTGGAAGTGTAGCACTTCGTCAGCCGGCAGACGGAGAATCACCTTGCCAAAAGGCCTAACAAAGGCACGCATATTGCCACACGCAGCACTTCTGCTCAATTTAAAGCGACGCACCACACGAGATTCTGCACTTCCTCCCTCAGTATTTTCACACGCGAGTACCACACACACCGTATCGCCATCTACGACAACAGATAATTTATGTATGTCATCAGGGTGCACATGTGTTGTGAATTCTTGGATGGCACCTGTACGAGCAATGGTAGGGAGGCAGGGAGGTGTGGGAAAGCCATGGCAGGGGGAAGCATCTGCTAAGAGGGGGGTGGCAGGTGCACTGGACTGCGCAGGAGACAACCTCGGGCGATCAGCTGACAGACGAGGGAGCATGACCGAAGGCAACGAGGAGCCAGCATGGATTGAATGGCGTGACAAAGAGCTGTCACACGAAGATGGTAACTCAATGGTAGAATCCGAGTGGTTGGCAGTTCGACTGCGAGGGCTGTGAGGAGTGAAGCCCCGGAAAGACTGGCCACTTGAATTAGATGAACGCGGAGAAGGAGCAGTGCTCGGCAGAGAAGCACGCTGTGGAGAATCAATACCCAAATGCATGGTGTGGGAAGATGGATGGCCGCTCGAAGCAGGAGTGGGAGAAATAGGGGCAGAATCAGGGAGGTTCACCTGAGGCTCAGTGAAAGCTGGTTTCACTCGGTTGAGTGAGACCATGGTTACAGAGTCTTTTATGAGGAGATCCATGTTATTCTCAGAGCGTTTGACAACCTTGTAAGGACCTGTGACCTGTGTAGGGCGACTGAAGCGGGGCTTTGACTGAGTCGTCTCTGAGAAACACATACTCACAAGAGTCTAGCGTGCACGGTACGTACACGCGCGGAGGTGTATGAGCAGCCGAAGGTGGCGGCTGAATTTTGCTGCAGTGCAAGTGCACCCGCTCAAGAAGTGAAGGGAGTTCAGAGGGCCGTGGAAGTGGGGTCGGAGTGACTAATTCTCCAGGCAAAACTAGAGGTTGGCCATACACAAACTCGGCTACGGAACCCTTGAGGTCTTCCTTGAAAGTCGCACGAAGGCCAAGGAGCACGAAGGGAAGTGCCTCTGTCCATAGTGAGTCATGGCAACGCAGGGCAGACTTTAAGGTGCGATGCCATCGCTCAACAAGCCCATTGCTTTGGGGGTGATATGAAGAAGTATGAATTTTGACAATACCACACATTTTACATAAGTCAGAGAAAACTGAAGACTCGAATTGTCGCCCCTGGTCAGTGGTGAGGTAAACAGGTGAGCCAAATATAGAGATCCACGAATCTAAGAATGCTCGACTTACTGTCTTGGAGGTAATGTTCGGAATAGGCACAGCCTCAGCCCACCGAGTCATCCAGTCAATAGCTGTAAACAAGTAACGGAAACCCTCAGAGGGGGGCAAAGGGCCTACGAGGTCGAGATGAACATGGTGAAACCGGCCTGGCGGTTGGGCAAAACAGCCAAGGGGTGGAAAAGTGTGCCTGGAAACTTTGTTCTGTTGACACACCATGCATGCCCTTGCCCAAGACTGACAGTCACGGTGCATGTCTCTCCAGACAAACCGTTCAGTTACCAGACGGGTGGAAGCTTTGACACCGGGGTGTGCTAATGTGTGTAGTTTGTCAAAGACCTGGCGTTGAAGGGGCTTAGGAATGAATGACCGCAACATACCAGTCGATTCATCACACCACACTAAGTCAGATATGCCAGGGAAAGTAGAGCGTACCGGTTGGAGAGAGGAGCTGTGGTCTGAAATTAACTGCATGGTATCGGGGTCTGCCGATTGCAACCGAGGTAGGTCCGTTAAGTCAATTAAGGTTGTGACAGCACCAACACGCGAGAGAAAATCAGCGACCACATTGTCCGCTCCTCGGATGTAGCGAATGTCATTTGTAAATTGCAAGATGTAATCGATGTGACGAAAGCGTTGTGGGGGCAGATCAGCCGCAGTATTTTTTATGGCAGGAACCAACGGCTTGTGATCAGTGAGCACATAGAAATCTCGTCCCTCAACATCAGTTCTGAAGTGTCTTATGGTCTCATAAACTGCAAGTAATTCTCTGTCGAATGCTGAGTATTTCTTCTGCGCGTTGTTTAGCTTTTTTGAGAAAAACTGCAGGGGGGGTCATAACATCGTTGTATGTCTGACTCAGTACTGCGCCGATAGCATTGTCACAACTATACCATATTCCCTCACTGGTGACCCCAACGGTAGCGCTTCTGACTCCAGATCAGAAGGTTGCATGTTCATATCACATCGGGGTCACCAATGAGGGAATATGGTATAGTTGTAGGTAAACAACTAGAATTCTCTCATATACGGATTTATTCACACTTAGCGTCTACACAGATACAAGTCCGGAGGCTAACTCCCGTTAGCGTCCAACATCCTGCCCCCAAAGCCCTCTCCTCAAAGATAGCACACTTGCGCACAGAACAAATATCGATATTTATGGCGCTCTACGCCATAAAGCTTTAAGAACTGGTCTGAGGGAGAGCTTCTTCTGCCATGCATTTCACAGTGGTTTACAGAGTATAGATATAGATGTTCATGTAGAAGCATGTAAGAACACCACTAAACTATATGATGTATACAGTACATCTACAAACTATGAGCTGCTGCTGCTGGTGCTGGTGGTTGTGCTGCTGAACTCAAATTACATTAATAATGAAATGAGACAATGAGTTTTGCTACCTGGGCAGTAAAATAACATGATGGCTAAACTAGAATGAATATAAAATGCAGACTAGCAATAAGAAGTTCAGTGTTTCTGAAAGAAGATCAAAATCATTAAAATTCAACACATTTCAGTGTCAAAAAGTTTTTTTTTCTGACAGGATATATCCGGAGTGTAGCCTTGCATGAAAGTAAAATAGTTCAGACAAGAGGAGAACATATTTTAATTATATTTACATTTAAATTATTTATATTATTTTAACTATCTATAATCACTACAGACAAACCCTTACATGTAAATAAAATACCAACATATGAAGTAATTTGCCCATTTTATTGATTTCATCTTTCAGTTCTGCTTTCTTAACACTATAAGAAGAATAAAACCTACCCTGCAATTATTAACAGAACCAAAAAGTCGAATGTAAGTAAGGCATCCGATTTAACTCCCTCAACAACTTCAGCAACAGTTATCCGTGCTTTCACAGATGCCACTAAACGATTCCATGTAGAAATATCTTCTTTGCTTCTGCAACAGAAAGCAAATTCTATTTTAATACAACTTAAATGAGCATTCCTTAGAATCTATTGTATTATTTTAGGCCGCAAAAACAACTATGAACTATGAACATCCCAATTGATGGAAGAGAAGACAGCTGAAAAAAATGGACATGGAGAAACATCTATAAAATACACCATAGAGAAACGAAGGTCATGAACTAAAAATTAAACGGGCTTCGCCATATTGCTACAATGGATAAAAAGAAAATGTGGTTGACAAGCAATGTGTCATTCACTAAAATGGCCAATAACTCTGAAGGCAATCAAAAACGAGAATGTAAGTGGTTAAAAAAAGGGCATTCTCTCAGGAAATGGTGGACAGTCAGAGGTTGAGTGTAACGAGTTCAAACTGGTGGGGGAGCACCACTTAACAAATGACAATGGCTAAAAAGACAGTGCCCAATACGCAACCTTGCTAAAATGATCTCCTCAGACAATAGGGTTGGCCTCATGGATATCATTAGAGGGAATGTAAGAACTAGTGGGCTGAGGTACAGCATCATGGCCTCGTCTCCTGTCAGACTGATGTAACCAGGAAACCACATAACCATAACAGTGGCTCCATCAAGAGTGAGCAAGTGTTAGGTTTCCTGGAACTGTTGCACCAAGGGATGGATGGTGTACAGCACATAGAGGCTTTGAAAGGCACTAGGAGTGTCAGAGCAGGTGACACAACTGAAAATCTTGTGTTGCCGGATGTACTGCGTGGCCTGATACAGGGTGAAGAGCTCTGCTGTAAATACTGAGTGGTGTTCCAGAATCCCATACTGAAAAACATCAGTGCCAATGATGAAGGCACACCCAACAATACAGTCAGTCTGAGAGCGATCACTGAACACAAAAGTACTATCACGAAGTTCTGTACAAAGATCGTGAAACTGAAGGCAATAGAGCGAGACTGGAGTTTTGTCCTTAAGAAGTGAATGAAGGCTAAGGTGAACACGGACCATCATACAAAGCCAAGGTGGTGAAGGGTTTCCACCCACTGGGAAAGTTGCAGGTAGCGCAAAGTTAAGCTGCCAGGGCAAGAGTCAAAAGTGAACTCTAGGTGGTAACAGAAGAGGGACATGCTCCATACTGATGATCAGCAAAATCATAAAAAAAAGGAAGCATAAGATGGGTGGCCATACATGGCAGACAAATGAGGAGAAAGTCACAGTGGTATCACAACAGTAGTTCCGCAGCTTCTGCATACAGACACCCATACAGGCTAGTGTAAAAGGAACCAGTGGCCAAACGGCTGCCAAAATGGTGGATAGTTTTGAGACAGCATAAAAGTGATGGACATGCAGATGCATAAACCAATCACACAGAGGACAGTTCGAATTGCTCCTCAGGAAGTACCACTGATGACACACAGGATGATGATGGACTGCGTACAGTGGGCTGCCAGGTAAGACATGTGGGAGGACCAAGAAAGAGCAACACACTCAAGATTTAAAGACAATGGAAGAAACCAATTGTGCTGCCAGAAATTCATACAAATAGGTTTGTCAGTGGAAAATTGAAAGCCACCGTCAATGCTCCATGAGTAAAGATGACAGAGACCTCCATGGACCTGCCTCATTGAGCGGCATCTTCAGTGACAAGTGCAATAGATGGCAAAATCATCAAGTAAAATGGAGCAGGAGATGCCCAGTGGGACACAGGCCTTTATAGGGTTAATGACACTAGCAAATATGACAATGCCCAGGATGGAATCCTGAGGCACACTGTTTTCCTAGATAAAGGTGTCCGATAAGGCAGAACCTCATGTACCTTGAAAACTTGGTCTTTTGAAAATTCCTGGAGGAAACTGGGCATGTGGCCACAGAAGCCCCACATGTACAAAGTACAAAGGATACCAGTCCTCCAGCAGGTGTTATAGGTCTTTTCCAAATCACAAAACATAGCCACAGTCAGGGATTTCCACAGAAAACCATTCATGACACGGGTGGGCAAAGTGACGAGATGATTAACTGCAGAATAGTGTGCTCAAAATCCACACTGTACAGTGTTTAGTAAATTGCCACCATACTAGCTGGGCATGAATCATATGTTATATCATCCAGCAAACACAGCTGGTGAGAGAAATGGGGCAGTAGCTAGAAGGAAGGTGTTTGTCCTAGCCAAGCTCAGATATGGGTATGACAGCAGCTTCATGCCAGCATCTGGGAAATGTCCACTCTGCCCAGATGCAGTTGTACGTATGAAGCAGAAAGTGCTTTCATGCTAGAGAAAGGTGCTGCAACATCTGAATGTGAACATTGTCTGGCCCTGGGGTGGAGGATCAGGATGAAGTGAGAGCATGGTATAATTCCCTTATAGTAAAGGGAGCATTGTAACATTCTTGATTCTGAGAAGAGAGGTGTATCGCCCAAGACTCCTGCTCATTTCCAATGGAGAAAGGCACGGTGATAGTGAGAGGAGCTCGAAATCTCTGGGAAATGGTGGCACAAGGTGTTGGAGATAGCAATAGGGTCCACAATGAATCATCTGCTACTGTCAGGCTGCAAATTGGGGAATGGATCTTTGTCCCAGAGAGCCATCAGAGATTGGCCCACATGACAGAAGAGGGAGTGGAAATGTTAAAAGAACTAGGGAATGAAATCCAGCTAGCTATTTTGCTATCCCAAAGAATGCGACAACACAGTGCACACAACTGTTTATAATTAATCCAGTTTGCCATCATAGGATGATGGTTAAAAACACAGAGAACATGTCTCTGTGTGCAAATTGCATTGTCCCACACCTCAGTCCACCAAGGGATTGAGACACAGCATGCTAAAGAGGAAGTGTGAAGAGTGGAGCATTCTGCGGTGGTACAGATAACTTCCTTAAGATATTCTACTGGTCATCACAACTGGAGAAATGTTGTTTGTTGAGGGTCGCCAGGGAGGAGTAAAGACTCCAATCAGCCTTAGTAAGCTGCCATTTGGGTGTGCACGTGGTTGGGGTAGGAGTCAGGAAATGGACAGCACACAGGAAATGGTTGCTCGAGTGTGTGTCAGAGAGAATAGACCACTCGAGATGATGGGCAAGCTGGGCAGTGTGGGAGGATATGTCCAAATGGGAATAGGTATATGTCGAGTCTGAAAGGGATGTGGGTGCTCTTGTGTTAAGGCAGAAGAAGTTAAGTTGATTGAGAAAGTCAGCCAAGAAGGCACCTCTCTGACAGGTTCTGGGAGAACCCAAAAGGGGATGGTGCACATTAAAGTCACCAAGCAGCAGAAACGGGTCAGGTAGCTGCCCAATAAGCTGGATAAATTCTGCTCTGGTGACATGGAATGACTGAAGAATGTAAACGGTACAAAGATAAAAGGTCAAGTAAGGAAGGAAAAGGCGAGCTGCAACAAGTTTATGGCAGGTAGTGAGGGAGATGGGTTGACTACAAACATCATCCTGTAGCAGCAGCATGACTTGCCCATGAGATGGAATTCTGTCCTCAGAGGAGGGGGGGGGGGGGGGGGGGGGAAGGTCGAATGGACCAGGAAATATTGGAGCTCAAAGTGGTCATGAGGCCTCATGGGATGAAGTCACCTGCTATGCAACCAGCAGGCCAGATAGAATAGAAGATAGAAGGAATACTCCTGTCAAGACTTCCAGCCAATCAACATTTGAGTTCCCCCCTGTCAACCAGAGAGGCTCCAAGAAGCCAAACAAAGGCAAACTGTATCCTCCTTTGCCAACTTCGAGATCATCTATGATGGTGTCACCACATAATACCCTTGCCCGGCCAACCTCCGAGTTGCCAATGTGCACCACCAACAATTTTTCTGCCCTGGACTCTGCAGTGTGATAGAAGGAGAATGCCAAGGCTTCTGTAGACCTCATGGAGCAAGATCCTCCTGCTTCTGTGCCCTGTAGCAGCAAGTCTTCAATGGCTGCACTCAGCAACCGCTGGAGTGACACCCCTTCATTTCATCCTTGTCATGACTCGCCTCCAATGGAACATTCGTGGTCTTTGATCCAACAAAGAGAATTTAGAGAACAGGGCAGAAAAATTGTTGGTCGTGCACACTGGCAACACAGAGGTCAGCCTGGCAAGGGTATTATGTGGCGACACCATCAAAGAGGATCTCCAAGTTGGCAAAGTAGAAGACAGTTTGCCTTTGTTCGGCTTCTTGGAGCCTCTCTGGTTGACGGAGGGGGGACTCTGATGCTGATTGGCTGGAAGGACATAGGAAGTCTTGACAGGAGTATACCTTCTATTCTCTCTGGCCTGCCAGTTGCATAGCAGGTGACTTCACCCTATGAGGCAAAAGTTGTGTGTCATGTTGCACAGCTGGACAAGGAGATGGGGATGGTACAATGATGCTGGTCGATTTCACAACTGCAATGCTTAATTTCAGGTTGCATGTCTGCATGGCCATGTCCTACATGGATCAAGATGTAGCAAGGAAAGTACTGTAGGCGGCATATAATGAGAACACAGGGTTTTCAACTAGCCAACAACTTATGAGCAACTGGATAAGGCACTTTTTCCTTCACCCAGATCTCCTGGACAGCCTGCTTATCAAGATACAGAGGACAATTGTGGGAGGAGGCAGCATGGTCGCCATCACAGTTGATGCAGCAGGGAAGAGGAGGCAGACAATTGCCCTTGTGAGCATCCCTACCACAGGTTACACATTTTTCTGGGTGTCAGCAAGACTCTCAAATGTGGTTTAATTATGACACTGGTAGCACCGAATCAGGTTTGGAATGTACCCCCTTATAGTAAAGGTGGCATTGTAGCACACACAATTCTGAGAAGAGAGGGATATCACCCAAGAGTCCTCTGCTCATTTTAGATGGAGGAAGGCAGGGTGATATTGGGAGGAGCTTGAAATCTCCAGGAAATGGCGGCCCACGGTGTTGGAGATAGCAATAGGGTCCACAATGAATCGTCTGCTACTGTCAGGCTGGAAATTGGGGAATGGATCTTTGTCCTAGAGAGCCATCAGAGGTTGGCCCACATGACAGAAGAGGGAGTGGAACTGTTAAAAGAACTAGTGAATGAAATCCAGCTAGCTTTTTTGCTATCCCAAGGAATGCGACAACACTCTGCATGCAACTGTTTATAATGAATGCAGTTTGCCATCATAAGATGATGGTTAAAAACACAGATAGCACATCTCCTTGTGCAAATTGTGTCATGCGACACTTCAGTTCACCAAGGGATTGGGACACAGCATGCTAAAGGGAAACTGTGATAACTTCATAGCCTTCTTTGATCTTTGATGGTAGAATTACTCAAAAGTGAGGCAAAGAATGCATGTGCACACTATGGATTCACCTACTTTAGTCATCACCTGATGGACTGCAATAACACCCTGATCAGAGAGGTACATTTGTATTTCTGCCACAGTCAAACCATCAAGCAGCCCAGTATAAATACCACCACAGGAAGGATTCAGCAATCTATGGGCCTTGACACAAACAGGATAGCCATGGAGAAGTGAAGCTGTAAGCTGTAGTTGTGTTTGAGAATCTGAAGTAATCTCCAAAACCAAAGTGCCACTGCATAAATGAGAGCAGGATTTAACACCTTTCTAAGTAACAAACAGACTGTAGGAAAGGACTGACTGGTTTCAGTACGTAAAACCACAAGGAACTGTGGTGCATCTGGGAGGGCCATTGAATTGTTAGCCTCATTCCATTTACGTTTAGTAGTTGTTGACTGTGAAGATTATTGGCTCATTGTGAGAATATCCCCCATCATTGCCAGTGTCTGCAATGGCATGTTCCTTCCAACTGGGGGACCCATCCAGAAGAGGACACACCCACATTAGGTGATTTTTCACACATCAGGTCAATTTTCCCCGAACACCTGACAGAGAGACCAATTGGCAATTTTGGAAGGTGGTAGCTCAGGCAATCATTCCTCCCTGGGCCTGGTCTGTACCAGGGGGTACATGCACACCCTACCTGTCAACCTGGGGCTGGGAATTATGCATTACCCAGTCACCTGTTACAAATCAGATGCATGGACCAGCCTTCAGCAGCACACAGGGAGGAGGAGGCGGAGGAGGAGGAGGAGGAGGAGGAGGAGGAAGAGGAAGAGGAAGAAGAAGAAGAAGAAGAAGAAGAAGAAGCAGCTCAAATGCCAAAGTGGAGGAAGGACAGGAGAAGGCGAACAAAGACAGAAAAAAAGGAATGAAAAACAATGCTGAGTGTGCTAGAGAATACATTTCCAAAAACAGCCCAGACATGTTCAACAAGGGATGGGAAAAAGAACAGCAAGAGGATAGAATTACAGCATGGAAGGGAAAAGCTGCTGCAAAGGCTGTGGTCCCATAGTAGCCGAGCACAAGCCCGCCAAAGAGTGGCGAGCCCCCGGGGAGGGGTTGTTAGAATCTAGTTTAATTAGCTCTTGATTGAGGTCCTCATTATTTATTGTTGTTGTAACAAATGGATAATACACAACCATAATGAATATTTTTGAAACAAACTATCAGAAAGTTTGTAGGCTTTCACAACCAGTGTCAGTTTCTGTAAGGTTTTTCAGGTTTGTTGAGTATTGTGTGTAATTATGTACCCACATTTCAAATACTTTTGCAAGCAGGCATCATCAGATAGTGGAACACTACTGGGGCAATCCAACTTAAGATCAATTACTGTCTTCACTCCTGCCCCATTATTTCCTTAAAAGAAATGCAAATTAAAGCCACCATGTGATTGAATTTTGGGGAAGGAGAGGAAGGGAGCTGTGTTCATAAATGATTATATTTTAAGAGGAAATCTCATTGCCCCACACTGCCAAATCAGGAGGGAGGTGCTTTTGTGATGATGTGTTTTTCCTCCCATGGTTAGTGGCATATAGCTTTTGCAGTTGCTTCTGACTCTTCAATGCTGGTACATCACAACCATGATACTTTCCTTGACCCTGTTGTATGGGAAAGGTATTTGCAATCTTTGTAACACTTTGTCTGCTGAGTACAGCTGCCAAATGGTTTGTCTGAGATTTAGAGAATTAGAGCAAATGAGAAAATAATTAGTGACTTCCACCTCATCTGCTCCAGTGCCTTTAGAATTGCATAGAGCTCTACATTAAGAAATCCATACAAGGTACATTGTCGCTGGATGACTAAACAACAACAACTACTACTACTACTACTACTACTACTACTACTACTACCACCACCACCACCACCACCACTACCACCTACTACTAAAGACCACAGATTCATCTGGTAGCTGAACTCTCAAGGCAGTGTCAGGACAAACTAATGAATAGCCATTTACAACCATCGGTATAAATATCTTTGATGTTCACCTAAATATACAGAAAAGGTGTATTTAAAAATGATGTATTTAAAAATTTCTTGAGTTTTGTCAATTTCAAACCCAGCCTGGACCTCAATTCCAACCAGGGAAGATATTTGCTCAATTTTGTATTAAAACATTAACCATCAGATTACACACTGTTCCTTGTCTAATACTTGATGATCATACTGAACATCAGAAATTTACATACATATGAAGATTAAGGGCTGAGTACTGTGGAAGAAAATGGAAATTGCATACAAATGGCACTATGAGGAAATTCCACTTATGGTAAAAGGTTGTTCCCCAGCCTCAGCACAGAAGCTAAATATCTGGCACTATCCGGAAGCTCCTGTCACCAGTATTATTTCAGGATAGGTATCATAATTGCTTTCTTCCATGAATTAATGGATGAACAGTTGCAGTGATTACTTCCGAAATAATAGTTTACTGCATTTTTCATCAGCACCCACATATTTTCTGATTTTGTGATACAGGTTCATGGTGTGGGTTCCTGTAGTCATGTCCTAGTTCATGAACCACAGGCAACGTATGAGTGGCCAAGTAAGTGGTCCCGACAGTCAGGATACCAATTACTTTGGAATAGGGCTGGGCATCTCGGACATATTCTGAGTCGTGGTCACCTTTGTGCTCAGACGGCAAAGACTACCAAATCCACCGGTTAGGCCCTCAGCCGTTAGGGATAAAAACCAATGGGACTTGGGGCAAGTAAGGCTAGCAACCTGCTTCCCTGGTACTTTAAATATGATGCTGACAACAATCAGAGCAAAATGCCTCGGACCTTTGGAGGTGACGGAGTCCCACCTCTAACTGACAAACCAGGGACTCCTAAGATACGACTTGGCAAACAAATGGTAACGAGATGGGGAGCTATTAATATCAATGGGGGCTACTCTGGGAAGAAGGTAGAGCTGGCAGAGGCTGCATGTAAGATGGGGCTGGACGTTTTAGCTGTTAGTGACATTCGAGTAAGGGGTGAGAAAGAAGAGGAAGTGGGAGAATACAAGGTCTACCTGTCAGGAGTCAAAACAGGAATAGCACAATGGGGTGTAGGGCTTTACATCAGGAAAGAAATGGAACCTAGCGTATTGCAATAAGGTATGTAAACGAACGACTGATGTGGATAGATTTCACAGTGTCTAGCAAGAAAATTAGGATTGTGTCAGTATATTCGCACTGTGAAGGGACAGATCAAGATAAGATGGATAGTTGTTATGAGGCACTCTGTTTTGGTTGGCAGGAGAGCCAACACCATATTACTAGAGGAGGCCGAAAGGCAAGTGTTTTAGCTCATGCAGGCTGGCGTGAGGTCTGGAACAGGACAAGGAAATTAGAATTTAAAAAAACGGATGTAGCTGGTGTAATACTTAACTTTAATCCGTTAATGAAGAGCGTCAGTCTGACGGTACATGATACACAAGATCCACAGTAACTGTTAATGGCGCCTTGCTAGGTCGTAGCAAATGACGTAGCTGAAGGCTATGTTAAACTATCGTCTTGGCAAATGAGAGCGTAATTTGTCAGTGAACCATCGCTAGCAAAGTCGGTTGTACCACTGGGCGAATGCTAGGAAGTCTCTCTAGACCTGCCATGTGGCGGCGCTCGGTCTGCAATCACTGATAGTGGCGACATGCGGGTCCGATGTATACTAACGGACCGCGGTCGATTTAAAGGCTACCACCTAGCAAGTGTGGTGTCTGGCAGTGACACCACATTCCTCCCCTGCAAATCGGCGTACGGTTGTGGCATAAGGCTTCCGCCCGCCGTGGGGAGGATCCCATGTTGACGTATGCGACGAGGTGGGGAGCCTAACAACAGGTGAGGCTGTGCCACCAGCACCCTGCCATTCGGACCGCGGGGAGCTAGGAAACGCCTGAAAACCTGCTCCAGGGTGCACACCAACATGTGGTGTATGCGCCCGCAGAGAGACAGGAGGGGCCGAAGGGTCGACCTCCATTGGGTCAGGGCACCCGACGGGCGAAGACGACATATGGTCCGGAGTGGGCAAGAGTGCCATATCGGAGGACATCTGGTCACGGGAAGAGATCAACAGCGTGTGAGCCAGGGAGGTGCCCGGTGGTTGCAGCAACGCATCCACTGCAGGCATCGCCGGCGGGAGAACAGGCGGCGGCGGCGGTGGCGGCGGCGCATCGCCATGAGGCAAAATGGAAGGCAGCGTCAGTAACACCTAGGGCTGAGGCGAGCCAGTAGATGGATCTCCAGGGCGCTGACTGGATGGCACCGTCGCTGAAAGCAGACGGCGAGTGGCAGATCCCATGCGACGACAGAGGCGCAGCTGGTTGAGATGCCGGCGCACCTCACCAGAGGCCCCCAAAACCAGATACATAGCGCTTCCGAGGCAGCGAAGAATGCGCCCATCGAGCCAACGCCGTGAACCTCGGTAGTGACGATAGTAGACAATGTCACCTGGAGCAAAATCAGGTGTCTGCCGCTGCACAGGAACCTGATGCGGCGGATGTAGCAAAGACATCACGGTTTGATGATGACGACCGTGGAGCAACTCAGCTGGTGAGCGACCATCTCGGGGCTGAGATGGACAAGAGGACAAAAAGAGCAATAACGCGTCCTCCCGAGAATGTGACTCTTAACTTCAACATCTGTGACTTGAAAGTCCAACCAATCATTCAGCGGCACCGTTTGACTGTGGCGAAAACAGTGCGGACGTCAGATGTTGAATACCATTGGCCTTGCAGAATGACTGAAATTCTGCAGACATGAATTGTGGGCCATTGTCGGAAACAATAGTCTGTGGAAGACCTTCAATGCAAAAGATAGCAGATAATTCTTGGATGGTGGCAGATGACGTCGTGGATGACATCCGGACAACAAAAAGAAAATTACTGAATGAATCTACCACAACCAACCATCGAGCATTCCAGAATGGGCCAGCAAAATCGATGTGCAAGCGTTGCCAAGGGGAAGTGGCTTTAGGCCATGCAAAGAATTTCTGTGGTGGGGCTGATTGTTGTGCGGCACACACCATGCAAGAAGAGAACATATTCGTTATCGCGGCATTGGTTCCGAACCAAGTACAGTGCTGACGAGCAAGTTGTTTCGTTCTGACGATACCCCAATGTCCTTGGTGGAGAAGCTGTAAGACAGAGGACTGTAACAAACGTGGGACCACGACCCTGGACTGATCATTATCAGAACGCAACAGCAAAACACCATGTTGAACAAAAAGTCTCTCCTGGTGAGCAAAAAATCGGCGAACCAACGGCCATTGCGTAGCAACAAAACGCAGAACGGTAGCAAGGACAGGGTCGGCAGCTGTGGCTGTAGCTACACGACGAAAATCAATCGGAAACGATTCAGCCATGTCATCGGTTTCCTCATCAATGAACATGCAAGCAAGTTCGGAGGAATCTAATGCTCTATCCTCAGCAACAGGCAAACAGGACAACACATCGGCGTTTCCGTGCTTAGCAGTGGACCGATACAAGATATCGTAGCGGTACTGCGAGAGGAAAATAGACCAGCGAATGAATTTCTGCACTGTACGTGGAGGTACAGGCTTGTTCGGATGAAAAAGCGATGTCAAAGGTTTGTGGTCTGTGATGATGGTAAAGTGACGACCATACAAGAAATCATGAAACTTTGTAACACCAAATACGAGAGCCAATGCTTCTTTCTCGATCTGTGAATAATTTCTTTGCGCAGACGAGAGCAATTTGGACGCAAAGGCAATAGGGCGATCATGCGAACCATCTTTGTGCGCAAGCACAGCACCGATCTCGAAATCCGATGCATCCACCATCAACAAAAGGGGCTTCTGGGGATCGAATGGCATAAGGCAAGTATTGGAAAGCAACGCTGATTTCAACTGTCGAAAGGCGCGTTCACATTCCGTCGTCCAGACGAACAGAACACCATATGGCGTAAGCGATGAAGCGGAGCTGAAATGGAAGAGGCATGTGGCACATATTTATGATAATAGTTGATGTTTCCCAGCACACGTTCAATTACACCTTGTGATTCCAAATCGTGTAATGTTTTTGTGACCTCATCACGCAATGCGTGGGGAACATTGCGCACTCTGAAAAAATTTTGGTTGCGCGTTTATTTTCAGTTCCAAATGTGCTTTATAGTTCATAGCGCAACCAAGGCCCAGTGCAAAAATGTCTACAAATTCTTCACATAGACGAGAAACACTGTCTGAAGGCACAGTCTGGATCACTGATAGGACCTGATTTACTATAGACAACTGAAACAACTGAAATAAATAGAAACCAAACAAGTTCATTGCAGAAGAAGAACGAAGGACATAAAATGACACAGGTTTTGTTTGTCCTTTGTATGTTGCGAGAAGACTGTACTGTCCTAACTCAGGGATATCTTGACCTGAATAACTAGTTAACTTAACATTTGCAGCACACAACGGAGGTGTGCCTAGCTGTTTGTACATGTCTTGATTGATCAGTGAAACTGCAGCTCCGGTATCGAGCTGGAATGGTATCACTTTGCTGTTAATGTCCAAGTCTACAAAAAGTTTATTGTCCTGCTGATGACAAGAGCGACTGTCTCATGCAATGTGAACTGACACTGGTACAAAATCACTTGTGACTTGATGGGATTTCCGGCGATGTTGATGTACACTATTTGTGGGATGAACACAGTCACTGTTAGAGAGAGTGGCACTGAGCGGAGTGGAATGAACTACATGAATTTCCATGGGCGAAGTTTCACGAGCCTGAGTATCCTTGGTTCGAATCCAGCGTGAAGCAAGGGCCTGGAATAGTTGTGTGTGTCCGATCTGAGCTTTTTCTGGCAAACACTCTGAACATGTCCTTTTTTATTACAGAAAAAGCAAATAGCTTGGCGTGACGGGCAATTCTCACGCAAATGTCTATGAGCGCACCACGGGCATGATTTTACCACTGCATTTGCTTGCCTGCGCGGCACACGTGGCTGAGAGCCTGGTGGCATCGGTGCGGCCGGGCGCGAGGACTGTTTACTGTTCCGTGCAGCTCGCCCGGCGGGCCGGTTAACCTGACACACGGGTGGCGAAGTTTCAAATGATTCCTGAGCAAAGTCAAGAGTGTCCTGCCGATCCAATATGTTCATCACTTGTTGAAGGGAGAGATTGACTAGTTTCAAAATCTGTTCCCTTATACGAACATCAGAAACATTCTGTGCAATTGCATCACATACCATAGTATCTGAATAATGGAGTCCACATTGACACTCAAAAGCACAATCCCTAGTAAGGCCTTGCAAGGTTGCAACCCACTCCCGATTAGTCTCACCTGCCGCACGTTTTGTACGAAAGAAGGTATACCTTTTCGCAACTACATTGACTGATTCTTTGAAATATGCATCTAATGCAGGCAAAATTTCGTCATAGGACAGAGTTGCTATGTCGCGTCGGTGAAATAATTTGACTATCACACGGTACGTTGGTACACCGACCGATGATAACAAAAAAGTCTGCCGCTCGTTACCTTGAATTCTGTAGGCGGCGAGATGGAATCCAAATTGTCGTGACCACTCCGTCCAGCTTTCCAGTGCAGCATCAAAAGGTCGAAAAGTTGGTGCAACAGCGTGGTGTGGCTGCGTTAGCAGTGGAGTGGCTGCTGCCGCATCGTTTTGCATTGCCCGTTGACCCTGGACGAGCTGTCCAAGAGCATCCAGTAAGGCCTGCGTCTGCTGATTCTGTAAGCGATAAAATTCGGACAGTACATCTGGAGATTGTGGTGAAGCCATTACACAAGTAAATCAGGGCAATATCGATAAGAACGCGGTTGTGCCTCGTCGCCAATGTTTTGGTTGGCAGGAGAGCCAACACCGTGTTACTAGAGGAGGCCGAAAGTCACGCGTTTTAGCTCATGCAGGCTGGCGTGAGGTCTGGAACAGGACAAGGAAATTAGAATTTAGAAAAACGGACGTAGATGGTGGAATACTTAACTTTAATCTGTTAATGAAGAACGTCGGTCTGACGGTACATGATTCACAAGATCCATAGTAACTGATAATGGCGCCTTGCTAGGTTGTAGCAAATGACGTAGCTGAAGGCTATGTTGAACTATCGTCTCGGCAAATGAGAGCGTAATTTGTCAGTGAACCATCACTAGCAAAGTCAGTTGTACCACTGGGCGAGTGCTAGGAAGTCTCTAGACCTGCCGTGTGGCGGCGCTCGGTCTGCAATCACTGATAGTGGCGACACGCAGGTCCGACGTATACTAACGGACCGCGGCTGATTTAAGGGCTGCCACCTAGCAAGTGTGGTGTCTGGCGGTGACACCACACACTCAGTGATGTAGTTGTTAGAGTAAAGGACAAGGACAGTGTTCTGCTCATGGGTGATTTTAACGCCAGGATTAGAAATCGAACAGAAGGGTATGAAAAGGTTATGGGTAAATTTGGAGAGGGTATGGAGGCCAACAGGAATGGGAAACAACTCTTGGATTTCTTTGCCACTATGGGCTTAGTAATCACAAACTCATTTTTTAAACATAAGAACATTCACCGGTATACTTGGGAAGGCAGGGGAACCAGATCTGTCATTGACTATATAATAATAGATCAGGAATTCAGGAAGGCTGTGAGGGGGACACATGTATTCAGGGGCTTCTTTGATGACACTGATCATTATTTAATCTGCAGTGAGGGATTGTGAGGCCGAAAGTGCAGGTCAGGTCAGGTCCATATGTAGGAGGATAAGAGTGGAGAAGCTTCAGGATAAGGAAATCAGGCACAAGTACATAACAGCGATCTCAGAAAGGTACCAGTTAGTTGAATGTAGTCAATTACAGTCACTGGAAAAGGAATGGACAAGGTACACGGACGCAGTACTAGAAGTGGCTAAAGAATGTCTTGAAACAGTAGTGTGTAAAAGTAGGATGAAGCAAACAGCTTGGTGGAATGACACAGTCAAGGCAGCCTGTAAAAGGAAAAAGAAGGCGTATCAAAAATGGCCACATACTAGAACTCAGGTAGACAGAGAAAGTTATGTTGAAGAAAGAAACAAAGTCAAACAGATAATTGCAGCATCCAAGAAGAAATCTTGGGAAGACTTTGGAAACAGGTTGGAGACTATGGGTAAAGCTGCTGGAAAACCATTCTGGAGTGTAACTAGCAGTCTTCGAAAGGGAGGTAAGAAGGAAATGACAAATATTTTGGACAGGTCAGGAAAACTGCTGGTGAATCCTGTGGATGCCTTGGGCAGATGGAGAGAATATTTTGAAGAGTTGCTCAATGTAGGTGAAAATACGATCAGTAATGATTCAGATTTCGAGGTAGAATGGGATCATTCCGATGATGGAAATAGGATCACATTTGAGGAAGTGGAGAAAATGGTCAATAGATTGCAGTGCAATAAAGCAGCTGGGGTGGATGAAATTAAGTCGGAATTCATCAAATACAGTGGAATGTCAGGTCTTAAATGGCTACACAGGATAATTGAATTGGCCTGGGAGTCAGGACAGGTTCCATCAGACTGGACGAAAGCAGTAATCACACCAATCTTTAAACATGGAAACAGAAAATATTGTAACAACTACAGAGGTATCTCTTTAATCAGCATTGTGGGTAAAGTCTTCTCAGGTATTGTTGAAAGGAAAGTGCGAGTATTAGTTGAGGACCAATTGGATGAAAGTCAGTGTGGGTTTAGGCCTCTTAGAGGTTGTCAGGACCAGATCTTTAGCTTACGGCAAATAATGGAGAAGTGTTATGAGTGGAACAGGGAATTGTATCTATGCTTTATAGATCTAGAAACGGCGTATGACCGGGTTCCTAGGAGGAAGTTATTGTGTGTTCTACGAGATTATGGAATAGGAGGCAAACTTTTGCAAGCAATTAAAGGTCTTTACATGGATAGTACGGCAGCAGTTAGAGTTGACGGTAAATTGAGTTCATGGTTCAGAGTAGTTTCAGGGGTAAGACAAGGCTGCAACCTGTCTCCACGGTTGTTCATATTATTTATGGATCATATGTTGGAAACAATAGACTGGCTGGGTGAGATTAAGATACGTGAACACAAAATAAGCAGTCTTGCATATGCGGTTGTCTTAGTTGTGATGGCAGATTCGATTGAAAGTTTGCAAAGTAATATTTCAGAGCTAGATCAGAAATGTAAGTACTATGGTATGAAGATTAGCATCTCCAAAACGAAAGTAATGTCAGTGGGTAAGAGATATAAACGGATTGAGTGCCAAATAGGAGGAACAAAGTTAGAACAGGTGGACGGTTTCAAGTACTTAGGATGCATATTCTCACAGGATGGCAACATAGTGAAAGAACTGGAAGCGAGGTGTAGCAAAGCTAATGCAGTGAGCTCTCTGCTACGATCTACTCTCTTCTGCAAGAAGTAAGTCAGTACCAAGACTAAGTTATCTGTGCACCATTCAATCTTTTGACCAACTTTGTTGTATGGGAGCGAAAGCTGGGTGGATTCAGGTTACCTTATCAACAAGGTTAAGGTTGCGGATATGAAAGTAGCTAGGATGATTGCAGGTACTAGTAGATGGGAACAATGGCAGGAGGGTGTCCACAATGAGGAAATCAAAGAAAAATTGGGAATGAACTCTATAGATGTAGCAGTCAGGACGAACAGGCGTAGATGGTGGGGTCATGTTACACGCATGGGAGAAGCAAGGTTACCCAAGAGACTCATGGGTTTAGCAGTAGAGGGTAGGAGGAGTCGGGGCAGACCAAGGAGAAGGTACCTGGATTCGGTTAAGAATGATTTTGAAGTAATAGGTTTAATATCAGAAGAGGCACCAATGTTAGCACTGAATAGGGGATCATGGATGAATTTTATAAGGGGGCTATGCTCCAGACTGAACGCTGAAAGGCATAATCAGTCTTAAATGATGATGATGATGAGATGATAGATTGTAAGAACTATTACAATGAATGTACTTTGTTCTCTCTGATAATGCATTTAACTCTTGGCCAAAAAATGTGAGAGATAGATATGAAAGCAGATGGATTGCAATGCAACACTTAAGTGCTGCCTGCCTGTTAGCCATGGTCAAATATTATATTCCTCCATGATGGGACTCGTTGTTTGCCAGGTTTAACAGACAGTATTGTGACAGACACACCAACAGTGATGATGATCGTGATGTGATGCGATGCGACACTCATTCATTCATTCATTCATTCATTCGTTCATTCGTATTCCACAGATCCCCCATTAAGAAGGCAACCTTAAGAACTGTGGAATGAATCAAGGTATACTTTATCAAAAGATAAGGAAACTGTACAGAGTTAATCCATATACTGTGTTAACCATCAAATAATACCAATCTCATAAATTTAATAAAATTATTTTAAAGGAAAATCACTACATTGAAAAAGCTGCTGCCTCCTCTTTTATACTAAGTAGCTACCATTTAACTGCTATCAGTAACTTAATATTTACTTTAATGCAATGATATTTTTAAACAGAAATACCTGAAGTTACCTGCATCTATGACTACCGAGCCCTATTTACAGTACTTTACTAACTGTCATGCAGCTTCATAATAAAAATTGATTCTTGCTGGTTTGCTAACAGAACATTTCCAATCCTTCAAGGTAGATATTCAGATAATTTGTAGGAAAAGTGGTTAATCAGAAATTTTAGCTTTCTTTTAAATTGGTAACAGGAAGTATATATAAAAATAAACCAATAACTTTGTCTTTTGGTCATCACAATTGGATACACTTTCAAGGCTAAAACACTTAACTCAGGTCCTTGATTAGTTGCTCTGCACACTGACAATTTAAATTTGTTATCCAAGTGGACACCAAGGAATTTTACACAGTTGTTTCATTTAGTGAGAGACTGTTTACTTCTAGTGCTTACAGGTCATTATTGCTTTTGTTTCTAAATGCATATCCCAAGTTGTCACTAGACTAAGACAATCAGTTGATTGTGGGCCTCTTGTAGGCCTGATCAGCTAACATTCAAGTTATATCTGCTAAGGTTGAGTTTGGACTCTTGATTAGTATGTTTATGTCATAAGAAAACTGTAGTGCCACCACTGCCTATACCATGGCCTTTGCCACCATGTGTCCACAGGTCACATGTCACACACCCTACAGCCAGACATTCCTTATTCATACCTTGCATATCCCACCTGGACAGTTCAACCTTCACAGTAACACAGCAGGACCCCGCTGCTGTACCTAAATAAAATAGCTGCACGGCTATACTGCACCAAACATGCTGTGTCACACCACCAGTCTCATTAACAGTCGGCATAGACCTATGCTGCCAAGGCTTTATAAGCACACAAAGCACCTCACTTGGCAGCCTCATCTTGAAATTCACACCATTTGGGTGTGAATTCTATCTATTGACTATGCCTGGAACTGGACTATTCAGGCACTACTACTACTACTTGGCACTTGAGCCTTTAGGTTTATCTACGAAATTTGCTGATCATCATCATCCAGTGGTGGCACAAGCTCAGTTGTTTAAGTATTTTACTGTTTTCTTTTCTATTTTTCTGTCTTCACTTGTAGAGGAATACACCTTGTTGATTACCCTGTGCTTTTGTTGTATGTTGTTTCATCATTTACAGATACATCAAAGTAGTTGTGACAGAGGCTGGTTATTGTATTAGTTTCCATTTTCTACATGATGGGATGTGCACACTTTCCAGCCTTGTGTCCAATCACATCTGATGGAGGATCATTGTAGAGTTATTTTTTGTTTCCAGAGCAGACAGTGTTGATCTTCACATCTTGGGTGAAGCACCTTTTTGGTTGTTTTTCTTTCATACATCTCATTTTCTTTGTCACTTTTTTTTTTGTACCAAGATAGCTATCTGACAAGAGGAAACTGCATTGTTACACAAACTTCCCCAGTTTCAGTCAGTGCAGTTCGCTCAGCTGATGGACAGAGTGACATTGTTTTTGAAGGACCAACAGCTTCTGCAGGAAGCCATGCTTCAGTGCTTTAACCAAGCTGATGACAACAAACTTTGACCGGCTGCACGTTTCTATAATTTCAATGAATCCATAGAGGCATGGGTCACATACATACTGCAGCTGTGTCAATACTTTTTGGTCTACAACATGTTGGATAATGTTCAACATTCACATTTTTTTCTTGGGTTGGTGTAGACAACTTGTGCACTTTCATTAAGCTCCCCTCACAGTACACCACCATGATGAGGTTGGAGAGAGGAGTTTGATAACATCACTGCCTACACCATGAATGATACTTGCTGCGACATGACTACAAGTCATGTGTCACACTGCCTACAGCCAGCCATTCCTGTCTCATGTGCAGTTCCACCCAGCAGAACAGTGCAGGCACAGCCTATGTGCATAGCTGCCTTTGTGGTAATATAGCAATGAAAGGTTGGCATACCCAAATAAAATAGCTATATGACAGTGCTGCACAAATCACAATGTGCCATGCCATTGTACACTCATTGATGGCAGGTGTATCCCTATGCTGCTAGGGCTGTATAAGCAGATGCACCACTTTGCTCAGCAGCCTTGTCTTTGACTTCACAGTTGCTGACACCTCAACTTCACACCATGCAGCTTGCCCTCATCTGGATTACCAACTACACCTTGAACTGGACTATACAGGGGCTACCAATACACAGCACTCAAGCCATCAGGTTCATCCAAGGGCTTTGCTGAATGCCATCCCAGATGTAGTGTTAGCACAGTTATTAAAGTATTCCATTGTTCTGTTTCATTGTCTTCAGTTGTACAGGAACAAATCCCATTGATTATTCATGCCTTCTGTTATTTACTGTTTCATCTTTCATGGATACAACACACACATTATTGTTTTTGACCTACCCTTTCAATTCATTTGAAGATCACTTATCCGGCTTAAGAACAATGATGGCCACAGTGCTGATCTTTGTGGGACCCATACATGAGATTTGCCTATTCTGAAACAGTTATTTTGAAAATAAAACATTATATCAATAACACCATCTTTTTTGATATGAAGGTGAGACTACATTGAAGCAAGAAAGATGATGTTAATGCTGTAACTCTCATTGGTCAAGCACAGTTTTGAGAGCCAAATGCATTCAAAAGGTTACAAAATATGAAACTTCCTGGCAGATTAAAACTGTGTGCCGGATCGAGACTCGAACTCGGGACCTTTGCCTTTCGCGGGCAAGTGCTCTACCAGGAGAGCTTCTGTAAAGTTTGGAAGGTAGGAGACGAGGTACTGGCAGAAGCAAAACTGTGAGGACGGGGCGTGAGTTGTGCTTGGGTAGCTCAGTTGGTAGAACACTTGCTCGTGAAAGGCAAAGGTCCTGAGTTCGAGTCTCGGTTCGGCACACAGTTTTAATCTGCCAGCAAGTTTCATATCAGCACACACTCCACTGCAGAGTGGAAATTTCATTTCGGGTTACAAAATACATCAACAGGATATTTGTTCATTGTTCAGTTCTGCCCAAACTTTATGTACGAGTCTTTTGCACCAATTGTGTTTATTCAACAGTGGGTGGGAGCAGTACAGGTGTGAATAATGAGCTAGAATATGTAATGGGTTCTCATACACCATTCCTGCTAATGATACTCCAGTATCAAGTTTGTACACTTTGCAAAGGTCTAAAAGGACCAAGGGAAGGGCCTCCATACATTTCTTGCATTGGCACATGTTAGCTTGCACCTTTCTACCATACCATTGCTTGTGAGATGGTAACTCACTTTACAGTTACACTGAAAACCACACAACTTTGACAATTCTTGGAACAATATAGATTCAAATTGCCAGCCCTGATCTGCAGTGAAGCAGAGGGACAACCAAACTGTACTATCCAGGTGGAGACGAAGGTCTTAGGTGATTTCTGGACAGGAATGTCTGATGGGTGTGGCTTATGCCAGTCAAATACAGTCCACCACTTCAGAAAGGCGTCTGTAGTCCTCAGAAGGTGGAAGGGTGCCTACGACATTGATGTGGATGTGGAGAGCCTCGTCTGCTCGTTATTGGTCTGTATGTGTCATTCTACTTCACATTGCTGGCATTGATCGCATGAATGAGCCCAAGCATTAGCTATATTTTTAGCCAATGACTACACAAAATGGTCAGTCAATACCTTAACAGTCATGTTCACTCCTGGTTATCACACATTGCTGACATTGTTGAAAGCAGCTATGCGAACTTTTGGTAAAATGAGAGCCCTGATATCTGCTGAAAGACATTAACTTGGTGCCTGGCATTGGGATTTTGATGAGTTATAGCCCATTGGAAGTCGATGATGATGTTTAGGGTTGAGGGGGTGCTCGACATCAGTGCCCTGACTAAAAATCAACAGGAAATCTCATGGGTGGGGACGAAGGCTGTCCCCACATGCAGAGCAATTTATAACATACTAAAGTCTGCCGCCCTTCGCCACCAGTTTAGGGATGAGGCCTGATAGTTCACAAATATTCACCACTCTGTTAACACTGGTATCGGTATCTGCGAGGACGGTGGGCAGATCTCCAGTGAGACCAGGGGCTGCCCTGTTATCAGTATACAGGACACACGTAGCCACAATATGCTGAACTGAAAGCGGCACAAACTTCACAGAAAGGTGGATCCCCCCCCTGTAGGAGGAAGCTATGTGTGAAAGGACTATGCCCGATGCGCAGTCTGGTAAGCAAAACCTCCTTCCAGTGGCGAGGCTGACACGAAGTCCGCCAAGCTTTTGTGGTCGGTTTGAGTGACCGCAGTTTGTTATCCGACACCTGCAATCATTCAGTGTCCCACTGACGCATGATGCATCTGTCAGAAAATAAGATAATGGCATGCAACGGGATGGGACATTGATGGACAGCACCATCCCAACATGCTTCCTTGGCAGCTTTACCAGCCATGTCATTACCCTGTATCCCAATGTGGCCAGGTACCCAGCAGAAGATCACCTCCTTGCCATGGTGTTGGAGCCGCTGGAAGCAGTCATGGATCAGCTGGATCAGCAGGTCTACCAGATACATTTGGTGAAGCGCTTGCAGTGCACTAAGAGAGTCAGAACAGACAAGAACACTCATATGGTGATGTCTGTGAACCCTCCCCAGTGCCATTAGAATGCCATATATAACTCTGCATCATATTTGTAAATTGTTCTGGAAGACGCACTTTAAAAACCCTATCAGGGAAAACCACAGAACAACCAAGAGCATTCCGCTGCTGGGATCCATCTGTATAAATAACGATAAAACGATGGTACATACTTAAAATAGACGAAAACACAGTTGTAAAAACCATATCTGGAGTACAATTTTTCGGGTACTGCGTCAAGCTTAAAAGCACTTTGGGCCTCCGAAGACACCCAGATGGCAGTATGTTCCATCCCTGGGTGTGTATTTTCATGCCAGAGAGATCCAGATCCTTGAGGCAGGCCGTAGCACGTATACCAAATGGCTGGGTCACGTGGTGTCGATTCCTGAATAGTTGTTTGAAGACGGGTTGGATCACTGAACTAAATGCCAATGACTGAGGTGACACAGAGATTTTCAGCACCTGTTGGTCCAAAAGGATATGTTGCCGAATCCAGAGTGGTGGTTCACCAGCCTCTGCACACAGACTCTGAACTGGGCTGGTCCGAAAGGCTCCAGTCGATATCCAAATGCCCGCATGGTGGACAGCATCTAACATCCAGAGGTAGGAAGGACAGGTCGATCCATAGACCATGCTGCCATAGTCTAAGCATGGTCAAACAAATGCCCTATAAAACTGTAGGAGGCAGGACCTGTCAGCTCCCCATGTTTTTCCGCCAAGGCATTTCAAAATGTTCATCGTCGTAAGATCAGAGGAAGAGTAGAAGATTGCAAAGTCATCCACAAACAAAGAGCATTTGACAGGGCTCCTGACTGCAGAGGAAATGCCATTGATAGCGAGGCAAACAATGTAACACTGAGGACACTGCCCTGGGGCACACCATTCTCCTGAACATAGCAATCAGGTATGGCATCGCCAATGCGATAACGAAAACGCCTGTCCTCAAGAAAGTTTTGGATCAAAAGTGGCAGGCATCCACGTAGTTCCCATTCATGAAGTTTGCGAAGGATATTGTACCTCCAAGTAGTGTCATATGCTTTTTCGAGGTCAAAAAACACACATACTAAATGATTTCCGTGTAAGAAGGACTCCTGTATTGCCATCTCCAGTAGAATTAAGTTGTCAGTAGTAGAACGGTAGCACCTGAAACCACACTGGGAGTGGCTCAGGTAACCTCGAGATTCAAGCAGCCAAACGAGGTGGCGGTTGACCATACGTTCAAGAGTCTTACCCATACAACTAGTAAGGGCGACACTCCGATAACTGTTAGGGGCGCTCCGGTCCTTACCTGGTTTCCAGAATGGAATTAAGATTGCCTCCTTCCAAGTCATGGGGTACTGTCCATCAAACCAAATCTGATTGAAACAAGAGAGGAGCTGACCTCTTGCTTCAGGGCACAAATGACTAAGCATGATATAATGGATCTCATCAGGTCCTGGAGCAGTGTCTTTGGCTGCAGATAAAGCTGATTCCAGTTCTCACATGGAGAATGGAAGGTTGTAGACTACTTCATTACACAAGAAAAAATTGAGCTTCCTCATCTCTGCAGTCTGACGGAATACCCGAACAGCAGGAGCTTGTCTGGATGACTCAGTAACAGTAAAGAAGTGTTCAGCTAAAACGTGAGACATCTCTTCTGGCGTGTCCACCAAGATGCCATTATGTGACAAGGCCGTAAGGGGATGTCGACTACCCTTGCCAGAAATGCATCTTATTGATTCCCAAACATGCGTAGTGGAAGTGGACTGATTAATGGAAGTTGTGAATTCCCTCCAGGAAGCCCTCTTCCGTTCTTTGATCACTCGCCTTGCATGTGCTCTCTTAGACCTGAAGACATGAAGACTGTCTGTAGTTGGACACCATCTGAAGTTCTGAAGAGCTGTCCATCCGGCACTGATTGCCAATCGACAGTCGTCATTCCACCACGGTACAGGCCATTGTCCGAGGTGGTTACTAGACCTGGGGATGGACTCTGCGGCAGCCCTTTGGATCTCATGAGTGATATGGGCTACCACCTCTTGTGCACAATCCTTTCATTCAAAAATAGCCTGTCAACTGTACAGTAACCAATTTGCCCTTTGTATCATCCACCTTAGGGATCTCCTGGTGGTCACTGTCCTAGGCGGCAGACGAATCCACACTGGGAAGTGTTCACTAGAATGTAAATCTGGAGCCAGTTCCCACTGAACTGAATCTGCAATAGCTGAGGAACAAAAGCAAAGATCAATAGCTGAAAAAGACCCTGTACCTGTGGAAAAGTGAGTCATCTGACACGCTATCAAGAGGCAGATATTCTTAGAATGGACAAGTCGCTCAATCAGCCTACCCCTGGAGCAAGTAGTAGCCAAGCCCCACAGCACATTGTGGGCATTGAAGACCCCCACAAGAAGGAATGGGCGCAGAAGTGTCTGGAAGAGGTCTGCCAGTGTGTCCGCATCCAAAGTATCATTGGGGGAGGGGGGGGGGGGCAGGTACAAAGAACACACTGTGATAGCAAATGGTGAGAAAACGTTCACAGCAATTGCTTGGATGGTCATGGCAAAAGGAACAGCAGAGGAGTTGCATCTGTCATCAGGAAAAATAGCCACTCCACCTTTAGTCCTGCCGCCATCAGTATCGTCTTTCCTGTATGTGTGGTAGCCCCGTAATGTAGGTGTGTCTGTGACTTTAAAATGCATTTCTTGTAAGCAGATGCAGAATGGTTTATCCTGGACCAGCAGCTGCAATTCTTCCAAATGTGAGTGATATCCATTCAAATTCCACTGCAACACAGAAGTCCCTATGGAAGCCATTGGTTAGCGATGATGATTCTTTCCTTTATCCCGGGGGAGGTCAGGGGGAATGTTAGCTGGTTCCGCATTCTCTAGCTCTTCTGATTGGAAGTCCATATCTTCAAGAGCATAGTCGCCATCAGAAAGGGCGTAGTGGAAGTGGACTGATTAATGGAAGTTGTGAATTCCCTCCAGGAAGCCCTCTTCCGTTCTTTGATCACTCGCCTTGCATGTGCTCTCTTAGACCTGAAGACATGAAGACTGTCTGTAGTTGGACACCGTCTGAAGTTCTGAAGAGCTGTCCATCCGGCACTGATTGCCAATCGACAGTCGTCATTCCACCACGGTACAGGCCATTGTCCGAGGTGGTTACTAGACCTGGGGATGGACTCTGCGGCAGCCCTTTGGATCTCATGAGTGATATGGGCTACCACCTCTTGTGCACAATCCTTTCATTCAAAAATAGCCTGTCAACTGTACAGTAACCAATTTGCCCTTTGTATCATCCACCTTAGGGATCTCCTGCTGGTCACTGTCCTAGGCGGCAGACGAATCCACACTGGGAAGTGTTCACTAGAATGTAAATCTGGAGCCAGTTCCCACTGAACTGAATCTGCAATAGCTGAGGAACAAAAGCAAAGATCAATAGCTGAAAAAGACCCTGTACCTGTGGAAAAGTGAGTCATCTGACACGCTATCAAGAGGCAGATATTCTTAGAATGGACAAGTCGCTCAATCAGCCTACCCCTGGAGCAAGTAGTAGCCAAGCCCCACAGCACATTGTGGGCATTGAAGACCCCCACAAGAAGGAATGGGCGCAGAAGTGTCTGGAAGAGGTCTGCCAGTGTGTCCGCATCCAAAGTATCATTGGGGGAGGGGGGGGGGGGCAGGTACAAAGAACACACTGTGATAGCAAATGGTGAGAAAACGTTCACAGCAATTGCTTGGATGGTCATGGCAAAAGGAACAGCAGAGGAGTTGCATCTGTCATCAGGAAAAATAGCCACTCCACCTTTAGTCCTGCCGCCATCAGTATCGTCTTTCCTGTATGTGTGGTAGCCCCGTAATGTAGGTGTGTCTGTGACTTTAAAATGCATTTCTTGTAAGCAGATGCAGAATGGTTTATCCTGGACCAGCAGCTGCAATTCTTCCAAATGTGAGTGATATCCATTCAAATTCCACTGCAACACAGAAGTCCCTATGGAAGCCATTGGTTAGCGATGATGATTCTTTCCTTTATCCCGGGGGAGGTCAGGGGGAATGTTAGCTGGTTCCGCATTCTCTAGCTCTTCTGATTGGAAGTCCATATCTTCAAGAGCATAGTCGCCATCAGAAAGGGCGTAGTGGAAGTGGACTGATTAATGGAAGTTGTGAATTCCCTCCAGGAAGCCCTCTTCCGTTCTTTGATCACTCGCCTTGCATGTGCTCTCTTAGACCTGAAGACATGAAGACTGTCTGTAGTTGGACACCGTCTGAAGTTCTGAAGAGCTGTCCATCCGGCACTGATTGCCAATCGACAGTCGTCATTCCACCACGGTACAGGCCATTGTCCGAGGTGGTTACTAGACCTGGGGATGGACTCTGCGGCAGCCCTTTGGATCTCATGAGTGATATGGGCTACCACCTCTTGTGCACAATCCTTTCATTCAAAAATAGCCTGTCAACTGTACAGTAACCAATTTGCCCTTTGTATCATCCACCTTAGGGATCTCCTGCTGGTCACTGTCCTAGGCGGCAGACGAATCCACACTGGGAAGTGTTCACTAGAATGTAAATCTGGAGCCAGTTCCCACTGAACTGAATCTGCAATAGCTGAGGAACAAAAGCAAAGATCAATAGCTGAAAAAGACCCTGTACCTGTGGAAAAGTGAGTCATCTGACACGCTATCAAGAGGCAGATATTCTTAGAATGGACAAGTCGCTCAATCAGCCTACCCCTGGAGCAAGTAGTAGCCAAGCCCCACAGCACATTGTGGGCATTGAAGACCCCCACAAGAAGGAATGGGCGCAGAAGTGTCTGGAAGAGGTCTGCCAGTGTGTCCGCATCCAAAGTATCATTGGGGGAGGGGGGGGGGGGCAGGTACAAAGAACACACTGTGATAGCAAATGGTGAGAAAACGTTCACAGCAATTGCTTGGATGGTCATGGCAAAAGGAACAGCAGAGGAGTTGCATCTGTCATCAGGAAAAATAGCCACTCCACCTTTAGTCCTGCCGCCATCAGTATCGTCTTTCCTGTATGTGTGGTAGCCCCGTAATGTAGGTGTGTCTGTGACTTTAAAATGCATTTCTTGTAAGCAGATGCAGAATGGTTTATCCTGGACCAGCAGCTGCAATTCTTCCAAATGTGAGTGATATCCATTCAAATTCCACTGCAACACAGAAGTCCCTATGGAAGCCATTGGTTAGCGATGATGATTCTTTCCTTTATCCCGGGGGAGGTCAGGGGGAATGTTAGCTGGTTCCGCATTCTCTAGCTCTTCTGATTGGAAGTCCATATCTTCAAGAGCATAGTCGCCATCAGAAAGGGAGAGCGCTCGTCGATCCAAAGGCTTACCTACAGCTTTCTTGGACTTAGAACTACTTTTAGAAGAATGTTTTTCTTTACTGCCAGGAGGAGGAGGCTGCCTGGGTTGCTTGGATGGCTTAGGTGATTTCTGAAGGTGTGGAGTGGTATATGGCTTAGGTGGTAAATCTATTGCTGACAGCTTCTGAGTGACATCAGTTGCAAGTAGAGTATTTCCCCCACAGGTACAGTGTCAAGTGCATGTGCTCGTACTTTAATCTGTGGTCTGAGTTTGTGTGAAGGCATCACATTTAGCTATTGGTGTTTTAAGGGCTGATGCAAAAGAAGTTGCAAAAACCGGTGGCTGCATGGTTTTGTAAGTCTTTTTAGCTTCACCATAGGGTATGCGTCTCTGTACTTTCAACTCTTGAATTTTCTTTTCCTCGTTGTAAACCCCACACTTCCTGCTCCACACTGGGTGATCCCCAGAGCAGTTAACACATTTCGGAGGAAGTGTACAAGAAGTCCCTGACTCGTGAGCAGAGTCTCCACAATTGCCACATGTAGCCTTCCTGTTACATCCCATAGTGGTATGGCCAAATCTTTGACATTTATAGCAGTGCATGGGGTTAGGAAAAAATGGGCGAACCTTAAGGCGGATATAGTCAGCAAGGATATATTCCAGTAATTCGGGAGTACCAAATGTTAGAATAAACATTTCCGATTTTTCCAATTTGCCATTGACTCTCCTCATATAATTCTGCACCTCCTTGATGCCCACAGCCTCGATTGGGTAGTCACCTAAGGCCTTACATCCTAGAAGCTTAGATATTTGGGTGGAATTAGCAGTTTCCACCAAAAGCATTCCATTACATAGTCGTTTGACACTTTTCAGAGACCCAGCAATACCTTCCAATGCCTTGTTAATATAGAAAGGGGATATCTTCTCAAAGCTTCCCCCATTTCGCATGATTACAATGAAAGTGTTATGGCACACTAATGCCCTGTTATTATTACTTGGAGACTTCTTTTTGGGAGGACTGACCAACCGAGCTCTCTTTGAGGAGTGGGTGTAGGTGTTGCCTGATGGTACACCCATCCCATCAGTAGTAGTAGTTTCATGAGACAGTTCCATAAGGATCCCACGAGATACTAGGGAAACAACTGTTGACCCAGGCAGAGCCCTGCATGCCTGAGCAAGCCTGATTCAACTGGGGTGCGGCAGGTGCCCCAGAGGTTGCTCGCTAAAGACTGTTTCACCTCAACAGCCATTCACCTCCTCAGCACGTAGCACACCCTGAGGTTGAGGTTTTTTTTTTTATAGAGGTGGGTACCTTCCTCGCAGCCCAGGCAGTGAAGCCAAGGATGCCGTTCTCCGAAACACGCAATATTCCACCACCGCGCCACACTTACCAGTCCCCAGCTCAGGAACCCCGGGGTCGCCCAGCCCGTACTCAGCAAACAAACGCTGAGCCCCTGAGGGGCCCAGTGGAAGAGTCATCCAGTAAAAGCACCATAGTTGTGGAACTGCAGCAGTCTAAGTTGTGGTGGGTTCTTCCCAGTCTATGGTATCTGCCAAACCACAGATGCACAAAAAACAGTTTTTCTTGATTTCTGCTCCATTTATGTGGTGTATGTCTGTCGTTAACTAACTGACGAGCTCTGTGTCTGAACTGCATGGCAAACACTTGTCACTACTAGCCTGAAAAGCAGAGTATCTGTTTGTAGCCAGTCTAAATTGTCACAGGGTGAGCTTCAATTTGTGGGTGGTAATATTTAACAGCCTCATTAATTGCAAGCAGTTCTGCCATATGGACTCTGCCACTGGTGTGTTGGTTGCAATTTTTGGGAAAAAAAAAAATTAACAGATACCAATGCTGGTCAATCTGTAGGTGTATGGCTGCACCTGCTGCTGTTTGGAAAATGTCTATGACTACTACCAGGTGCACAACTCTCACAGAGTTAGACTCTAGTTACACTCCCCTGAAGATCACAGAAAGCTCATACCAACTCCGGGGTTTCTCAGGCTTTTGCTGGCCCATTGTGTCATGGCCTGCTTGTGTTTTTGTAAGTGATGTTTATATAAGTGGTAGTGATAAAAATTGACTTTTCAAAAAATATCTTAACTACTGGTAGTCTGTTGGGTTTGGAAAGGCTTGTAGAGCTATCATCATCTCTGGTAAAGGACAAATGCATCTATCAAAACTGCATGATCTAGGAAGGTAATTTATACTTTGCTGTTGGTTCACTTCCCTTCCTTCATGGTTATGTCATGGCTATGCAGCCACAGATTTACACTGGTGTCCAAAATTAAAGGAACAAAAGGAAATTTTGCAAGGGTGCATTTATTCTGCCACAAAATAATAGAAATAGGTGATAGAAACGTAGAAACAGTGTAAAGAATACAGAATGAAAACAACTGAAACATGAATAACAGTAGACAAAAATGTTCTTTGTTTTTCCAATTTAATAGATTCTCACACATATTCTGACAACTGGTTAATGTGCTCAGTGTGGGCTGTGACCACTTCTGGCAGCATCACAGGCCTGACAATGATGGGGCACCCTTTGAATGATGTCATCATTTTCATGATGAAGCAGTAATGCCCTTTCTTCCTGCATAGCTGCTCACAGTCTTGGAGAGTGGTTGGTGGATGCTGTAATGATGCAAACCGCCTCCCTAGTGCATCCCAGACATGCTCTATGGGATTCAAATTGGGAGAGTGACCAGGCCACACCATGCATGCAGTATCTTCCATTTCCAAGGTAACATCAACCACCCGTGCTCTATGAGGTCGAACATTATCATCCATCAATATGACATCTGGGCCCACAGCACTTCACAACAACTGCAAATGAGGTCCCAAGATCTCTTCACAATACCTGACAGTAATTAAACCTTGCTGATTCACTCATACAATTTCATGAAGAGGGATTCGGATTGTAAACAATCTCTGTCCATACCATTATAAATCCTCCTCAATCTTAGTCCTTTTCCACAATGTTTGGGTCCCTAAGTCATGTTCCATATTTCTTCCAGATATGAATCCTTTGAGAATAACTCTCCAGACTAAATCAGGTCATCATTTGACCATCCAGGTTGCATTTTGATGACTCCACTTTAGACATTCCCTTCTGTGAAGACACATCAGAGGGAGACATACAACATGTCTCTGACAAAGGTCACTCTGCCGAAGCCTTCTGCACACTGTTTGCCAGTGGATGTTGTGACCTCACATGCTAGTTACCATGCAGTACTAAGGCGGTAACGTTGCACCCTTATGGCCAAATAACAGCCCTCTCTTCTGAAGTTTCATGTCGTCAGTCCTGCCCTTGTCTTTCAGATACAGTTTTGGTCCCTATAAACTGGTGGCAAACCCAAGAAACAACAGAGTGATTCCCATTAAGCCATTGAACCAGATCAGTTTGTGACTGTCATGCTTCCTTTCTTTCTTGGACCCTCCACCACAGTCTGTTAGGCATCTTCTCTGAGCCATACTGCACCATCTGTAAGTGGGTACACAGTGATTGTGGATGTGGGGCTAGCTGGCAAACACTACCTCGTTTCATAGGTGCCCTGACAACATGATTGGCATGGTTGTCTGATGACATGATTGTCCATTGAACAAAATGCCATCTTCCATGCAGAATACATACATACAGTTGACAGTTCATATAATTGTCAGGAGCAACTGACTGTCTTCACTACTACTGTGGTGGCCGTATACAGCCCATGGATGGCCTCTGATTGGTCGGCAATTACACACTGCTGTCAGAGATGGTGTCAAAATCTGTGCTGGTGGTGCCACTGCTTTTGTGGAAACAAACACTTCAGGAAAGTGTCTGCTGCTTCTCCACATCAAGTGCTCGTGTCCATGAACTGCTCAGATAATATTCGCTATCAAGGTTAAAGTTCTTTATCACTCATTCTTATTTCAACAGCCTCAACAGTTTGTATGATTATGTCATGAATTAAACACAGGATGGCGAAATAGTGGTTTGTTGCTTTAGTTTTGGGCACCAGTGTATTTCCCACATGTGGTGTTTACATATTCAAGTATGTGGTGAGAACACTATGTCATCAATGTATCCAAAGTAAACCAGAAGCCTGTAACACTTCACACACAAAATGCTCCCACCTTTTTGTGGCTTTTGAGACTAAACAGCATAAAAAAATTAAAATAGGCCAGAGGGTACATTTACCACCATCTTTGGGATGACAAGGTCACAGGTATTTTTGGTTGTACACTTTGTGGAAGTCTACAACAATGATGTGTGCATAGCAGGTAATGCACTCAAAATCTTGAATTTTTGGTACAGGTAACTGTTCGAGTCTGTACTTCCATTTCAAGTGTGATAATTACCACAGTGGTGCCACGAGTCATCTTTCTTGCCAATAAGATGCAAAGGTGAAGACCATAGGCTGTCAGAATGATGGCTTAGTCCAGCTTCAAAGAAATGCTCTAATATAGCCTTTGTTTGTTAGCCACTACAGGGTAATCATGCAGACTAGTTGCAAAAGGGGTTGGCCAGGTGTGATATAGATGTAATGTATAATGTTGTGTTTGATGCCACTGTACTCTGCTGGAATCCATAAGCTGCTCAGAGACTTCTTGACCTCAAATGATTTTCAGGGATGAGCACTTTCCTTTTGTAATTTATCTATTTACATTTTAGCAGCTTCCAATTCTCTTCCTATGGAAGACAGTTTGGATTTCAAATCTACGTGTTCATTACTTAATTGTTCTTTTCCATTTTTTTTCCATCCTCTCACATTTTATTGTGGGATATAAACTAGATTTCAAACCACAACAATTACTCTTTAATTGTGAAACACCTTCCGCATTACATTATGGAGCTTCAGATTTCATCTTAAGTGTGTATAACATCTCTGTATTTAAATTTAATATCGTTGACGAAGTGTCAATGTTTTTCTTGATCTTGCTTGTAACTGACATCTGCTATGGGTTTTCGTAGGTATTGATGTTGATATTTTCTGTACCATGCTATAAGCATAGCAACCCCCAAACCAGTTAACAGTGCTGCCCTCAACTGTTCTGTACTCATACTTTCCTCAAATCTACCTTTAATGCATAATATGCAAGGTAGTTGGCACCTAATATAAGATCAGCAACATCCCAGACTACAAACTTTCATGTGAAAGTGGTGGTGTGGCCTACATCAATAGTCAGTACCATTGTGACTGCAGGCAGCTGCTTTTAGGTGCCGATATTCATCTAGCTTACTGTCAGGTGCACACAAAGCTGGGAGCATACTGACACCTGATCTGGCGTCAACCAGTAAGGTGATGCCTGCTCATCTGTCTGATACGTACAACTCTTTTGACACAGCAGCATGTGCAGGGATCAATAGTTTTTGTGGACCTTGTGTTAGTTAGCTATATGTTCCACAGATAATTTGAACAATTCATTTATCAAAATGATGTGGAATAAGTCAGTCTACAGGATATGTACGTATGATTTGTGTTAACAGCATTGAGCATTCCAATGAATCTCAACCTGCCACCTGCCTTACCAACAATTAATTTTATATGATCATTCCACTTCAGATCATTCTGTATGCATACTCCCAGATATTTTACAGAAGTAACTGCTACCAGTGTTTGTTCCACTATCATATAATCATACGATAAAGGATCCTTCTTTATGTATTCACAATACATTACATTTGTCTATGTTAAGGATCAGTTGCCACTCCCTGCACCAAGTGCCTATCTGCTGCATATCTTCCTCCATTTTGCTACAATTTTCTAATGCTTCAACTTCTCTGTATACTACAGCATCATCCGCAAAAAGCCGCCTGGAACTTCCAACACTATCTACTAGGGTCCCGAAACACTCCCCTGTGGCATGCCAGAGGTTACTTTAACGTCTGTAGAGGTCTCTCCATTGATAACAACATACTGTGTTCTGTTTGCTAAAAACTCTTCAATCCAGCCACACAGCTGGTCTGATATTCCATAGGCTCTTACTTTGTTTATCAGGCAACAGTGCAGAACTGTATCAAACGCCTTCCGGAAGTCAAGGAAAATGGCATATACCTGGGAGCCAGTATCTAATATTTTCTGGGTCTCATGAACAAATAAAGCGAGTTGGGTCTCACACGATCACTGTTTCCGGAATCCACGTTGATTCCTACAGAGTAGATTCTGGGTTTCCAGAAATGACATGATACGAGAGCAAAAAACATGTTCTTAAATTCTACAACAGATCGATGTCAGAGATATAGGCTTATAGTTTTGTGCATCCGCTCAATGAATCTTCTTGAAAACTGGAACTACCTGTGCTCTTTCCTCTAGAGACTTGCAGTACACAGCTGTTAGAAGGGCACTAAGGACATTAATAGTTGTGTCAGAAAAACTTCTCAGAATTCTGTTTTAAATACCACAAATGCCACATAAGCTTTTGCTTTTTAGAATCTTTATAATTATGTTAACTTGAGTGAACAGGGTTCAAATTGCTTCTAGTTACTTAAAAATTTGTGGAATGAGAGTTTCAGTACATTCTCTTGCTTCTTAAGTTGAACCACTGAATCCTAATTTCGCTTCTACTTAATGTTGTTAGAAATACTTGCAACTTACGAAATATTAGTCACAGGCTTCTCATGTAGTTCGGTGGCAGTGGTGGCAGTAGTTGCTTTTGTTCTTGTCATTGTTGTTGTGACTGTAGTTTTATCTCTTACAATGGCTGATTTTCCTCTCCCCCATTTGGCAATATCCCATACAGCTTTAATCTTATCAACTGCATTGTTAATTTTTGCCAGGACATTTATAAGCTTTCATTAAAATAATACATTACTTTTTGTAGAATGCAGTACTCAGATCTTGGGTTATTCTAGTGCATATAAAAGTGTCTCTTTTTCTCTTACAGTTATTTTAATCCCTTTAGTTATCCATGGGTTACTTGCCTTTCTGTATAACTTTTTAGGAATTCTTTCAAGTATTGACAAACTTACTATACAGTATATTTAATTTCACATATTAGCATCTGTTTCTCTATACATCTCATCTCATACCATCTCATTTAACTTATTCTTTAAACATAATGCCCTATTCTCTTTAATAAACTCCACTGCTTACTATGAAAATCCCTCAGAGCTCCAAGGTACTACATAGCTTATTTCCACCTGTTATCCATCGTATCAGATAGTCCATTGACAATTTGGTATACATTAAATGTCAGCCTGAGCACTGTCTATAAAAATCTTATGAATCATGGTCCTACCTTGCTGCATGCAAATCACATAATTACCACTGAAATCAGATTGAAACAACCAATAATGATTCCAGCTCATTTCTTGAGTCATATTTTAACAAATCTACAATAAAATCTCCACAAACTACTAACTGTTTCTTCTTGTCTGCTTAACAGTGCATCTAAAACCTCACAAATAACAAAGTTTCCTAGGGATCTGTAAAGTGTTACATTTGTAACTACTCACAAGCACACACTTCTAGGTTCCGATCTACACAATAACTGCTTGATTCAATATTTTTTACTGCTACCAACTTTTACACTTGTTTCAGTTGCTCCTTGTTGTGTTCACTTTACACAAAAATAATGATAGCCTATAATCCCTTATATTTAACTTCTGTATCCCTGTGGTTACATGGTGTTCAGAGAGGCACAGAACATTGATCACTTCACTTCAGAATTTTCCACATCACATACAAGAAGCTCCATCTATCTTGTTTTTCAGCACCTTAATATTCTGATGAAGGACTGATTTTATTTTTTCTGGGAACTGTTACATATATTGCATTATTGTTCTGTTGTAATTTCTTTCAAGACACAGCGATTTTATCTTATGTGCTTGTGGTTCCCCTTAAATTTTCTGCAAGTCACTCAGCTAATCTGTCTGCACCCTTCAAATCATATCTAAATGTACTTCTCCCATGGATGTACAACTGTGGTGGTGCAGTTTGTTTACTGCTGCATGGCGATGTTTTGCATGTTGTTTATCTTGTATCTATGGCTTGTGATCTGTCACACGTAATGCAGGTAACAACTTTCATTTGGGTCGGCGAGTATAGATGTGGTAATAAATTGCTCCGTAAATTGTGAGTATTTAGCGTCTATAAGGTGCATATTATGTGACCAAATTGTGTCAAGTGGTATTAGAACATGCTCGGTGATCATGGTATCACTCACATTGCTTCGCGAAAATAAATCAAGAAAACGTTTCATGTGCTTGTGGAACAAAGTTTAACAGATGTTTGGCTGCAACTGAAATGTACCATGCAAATCGTTAACTTATAGTACTAGAAATACTGCAGAATGAACTGAAAGCAACAAGAGCACTTGTTCAGTTGTTGGAAAATATGGTTAAAAGCCTGGCTGATCCACCACTTCAAGAACTTTGACAATTTCAGGAGCAAAATGAACCAAATAAGCGTGCAAAACCTAAATCTGCTTCAAACAATTTTAAAGTTCTGTTAAGGAATAGATTTCAGTGTCTCATTACAGATTGTGAAGTTAATAATGACGAGTCCAGCAAAGCGCACTAAGATTATTTATCTGAATTGGCGGGAAGTAAACACAAAATGTCGGAAAAACGTAACTGCCGCGATGATGTAATGATTTGGCAGCAAGTGTATTATTTGATAGGTTTGAGGTGGATGCTCAGTAGGCCTGCGCTTAGCGGGAGGAACGGAACGATGACGACGATGTCTCTGGTGGGCGTGGCGAACACAAGAAGCATGTCCAGGTCGACGTCAGGCAAGAGGGGAACACATTTCACCAGGTGGCAGGGAATGGCGGAGGTTGTGTCATGAGCTACGGATGAATCAGGAGTTCATTTATTCACCTCTTTACACAAGTAAGGCTTACAAAGAACTGGATGGTGGAACTGCACAAAGATAATGTTTAGCTTAGTTCAAAGACGATACTCAGATCGATACTGGTGTTGACCTCATCAGCACCACATAGCCCCCCACCCCCTCCCCCACAGTACGGAGTACTCTTGAGAGGCATGGAGGGAGGGAGGGGGGGGGGGAGGGTGACTATGGCGTCGGCAGGGGTGGTCCGCGGGAGCTGGACCACGGTCAGCTCGACAGTGTCATCAGGGAGCTGTGTGGGTAGATGCCATGAAGGAAGGTCCGACCACCAAACCTGGAAGTCATTGAAGCACACCAGGCATCGTGCTGGACGTGCTGGTCGTGCGGCGACAGGTAGGCCTGCGCTTAGCGGGAGGAACGGAACGATGACGACGATGTCTCTGGTGGGCGTGGCGAACACAAGAAGCATGTCCAGGTAGACGTCAGGCAAGAGGGGAACACATTTCACCAGGTGGCAGGGAATGGCGGAGGTTGTGTCATGAGCTACGGATGAAGGGAAACACACGATGGGGGAGAGGTCGAAGGGACCGGAGAAGGGACCGGCGGCGAGGGCGTGATCATAGGTAAGCCCAACGTGGGGAACATGTGATCACTCGACAGAGTGTGTGAGACCAGAGTAGAGGGCAAGGTCAGAGAAGAGCTCGACGATTGGAGCTAGAAGTCACTCAACTGAGTGAGTGAGTCCAACGTGCAGGGATGGTCGGAGTGTCGTGAGCCACAACAGTGAGTGGCATGGTCGTGGCCTGAAGGGGGATAGAAGTGGGCTCAACATGAGCAGGCTTAAGTCTGTTGAGAAAGACTGTAACATCTGAATGTTTTATCTGGATGTCATAGGTGTTGGCTGAGCACCGGAGAACTCAGTACGAGCCGGTATTTGGAGGCTGGAAGGGAGCACTGACAGTGTCATCTCGGAGCATGACGTACTCGCAATTGTTCAGAGATTTCGGGACATGAACGTTAGGGCAGGGATGGCTGGCAGGCAGAGGGATGTGGAGGTTGATGAAGTGGCGTCTAACGCGGTCCACAAAGGAAGGTAAGTCAGACTGAGGGAGAGAAGTGGAAGGGATCACAAGTTCGCCAGGGAGAACAATGTTCTGGCCATATACGAACTCTGCTATTGTGGCTTTGAGGTCTTCCTTATAGATTGCACAAATGCCGAGTAGCACAAGGGGAAGGGCCTCTGTCCATAGAGAGTTGTGGCATCGAAGAGCAGCCTTGAAAGCGCAGCACGGTGCCAGTGCTCAACTAGCCCGTTACTTTGCGGGTGATACGCTGTGGTACGGATGCGACGGATGCCACAAATGTTACAAATCTCGTTGAACAGGGCCGACTCAAATTGTCTACCCTGGTCAGTCATGATGATAGCTGGACATCCGAAACGCGATACCCATGACTCGACGGAAGCTCAAGCAACAGTTTCTGCCATAATATTTGGGAGGGCGACAGCATCGACCCAGCTAGTTGTTCGGTCGATAGACGAGAGAACATAAAGAAAGCTGTTAGAGGGGGAGAAAGGGCCGACAATGTCAATATGAATATGCTGGAAACGCCCAGGAGGGATCAAAAAGGAGCCGAGGAGGGGTGAAGTGTGCTTGTGTACTTTGCAGCGTTGGCACGCGATGCAGGAGCGAGGCGGGCGGATGCAAGAACACTGGGGTGGGCTAAATTATGCAGTGCGTTGAAGACAGCTCGACAGAGGGTGGTTGGGATGAGGGGGTGTAACGTGCCCGTACTGGCATCGCACCAGATCTCACCAGAAATGCCAGGGAAGGTGGTGCGGATGAAGTGTAGTGAAGAGGTAGAGTCTGAAATCAGGTTTTGCATGTCCTCGTCAGCGGGTTGGAGGTTAGGCAGTTCAGAGGTCTAACAGCGAATGAACGGAAATGAAAGGAAATCAGCAACTATATTGACAGCACCCTATATGTGTCTGACATTGGTGGTGAACTGAGAAATGAAGTCCATGTATCTGAAGCAGCAAGGAGGCAGGTCAGCTGGTAGGTTTGTAATGGCCGCAGCCAGGGGTTTGTGGTCTGTTAAAACATAGAAAGGGCATCGCTCAACGTCAGTCTTAAAATGCTTGACCCCTTTATAGACCACAAGCAACTCCCTATCAAATGCGGAATATTTCCATTGTGCATTGGTGAGCTTGCGCGAGAAGAACTGCAGAGGCAAAGTTTGGCCGTCGACTGTCTGGCTAAGGACAGCGCTGATGGCAGTATCACTCGCGTCTGTGGTGATGAAAAGCTGCGCATTGGGATGAGGATGCACAATGGTGCAGTCCTTGGCAAGAAGATTTTTGAGGGCAGTGAAAGAATCAGTCACAGCAGAGGTCCATGGAACAGGCTGAGATCCATAAGTCTTGGTATTTGCCAAGGTGTCTGTCAGTGGAGCCTGAATCTCTGCAGCCCAAGGTAGATGACAGCGATAACAATTAACCGTCCCCAAAAAGCGCCGGAGCTCTTTGAATGATGAAGGTCTGCATAGGTTTAGTATTGTTTGTACTTTCTCAGGGGGCAGTGAAATGCCATCGGCAGAGACCCGAAAACCAAGAAAAGTGACAGCGGGTTAATGTAGCTGCAATTTGTCCTAGTTGGTCTCAATGCCTGCTGCCGCAAGAGTGTTCATAATAGTTTGCACATGTCGAATGTTGTCCTCGACGGAGGAGCTGAACACAAAAATGTCATCAAGATATGCAAAGCAGAATTTTAGTTCGAATAGCATTTCGAAGCGTTGCCAGGTGTGGGTTGAGTTTTTCAGACCGAAGGGCATGAATCGAAACTGAAATAACCTGACTGGGGTGGTGATTGATGTCTTCTCAATGCCTTCAGGAGCCATGGGGATCTGGTGGTAGGCCCATTTGCAACCAATGACAGAGCACGTGGTCGCACCTGTGAGGGAACTGGTAAAGTCGGCAATGTTTGGTATGGGGTAGGTGTACATAATTGTTTGTGCGTTTAGTCGACGGTAGTCTCCGCACATGCACCAGGACCCGTCTTTCTTGGGTGTCATATGAATGGGCGTAGACCGGCTACTGGCAGAGGGTTCAATGATGCCAGAGCTTAGAAGTTCGGAAATCTGCATTTTAAAGGAGAGGCGCTCGGGACAAAGTCGACGTGGTTTACTGGAGATTGGGGGGGGCCTGGCGTGAGGCGAAGCTTGTGAACCATGCCGTTGGTGACGACAGAAACGTTGCTGGTGGCACGGGAGGCAGTTTGTTTAAAATGTGTGGCAGACGGGGCAGGTGAGGCGAGGTCGGGGTGTTCGGAGCCACTCGGCGGATCCGACGGGAGCCGAGGCAGTGAAGTGTCCCAGGAGTCAACGTGACAACATGGCCGCTGGCCCGAAGCAGTCGCACCGTGGTCGGAAGAGCTCGGTAGAGCTTGTGAAGCGTTAGTGAGTCCATTGTCCGAGGGTGCGGCCTGTGGCAGTATGGTCACGGTGAAATGCTTGCCGCGAGTGCACTGTTTGTGTTGTCAGTGACGGTCGCATGGCGGTGCACGTTACGCCCGTCGCGCATGCACACTTGTGTCTGGTTGAGCGTCAAACGCTGCCGTGTTAGAGGGGTGTGGGCCTGCAGAACTGTCAGTACATGTTATGGCAGTCTTGATAGCACAGTTGCGAGGGGTAGTGTGAGGTAAATACACGGAAGCTTGATTGCTAGGATTGCAAGCAGATTTGGCGCACTTACTGACCTTGCTTTGCCCTTGCTGTAGTGTCTGTAATTCCTTTGCTGCATCGGAGAGCTGGAGCTGTGTTTCGTGGAGCCGGAGCGAGAGCTTGAAGTTTTCCTTGTGTAGGCGAGCGATGTGTTAAAGCTCGACAAGGCACTTGTGCATGGCTTCTTGTAACGTTGTCGACAGAGAGAAGCATGTACGGATGAGATGAGCCTGGACCAATGTGTCTTAGGTGCGTTGCTCAACGGAGCACAGGGGAAGTGAGTCTTGGACAGGTGGTAAAACACAGTGTTTCAAACTAGGTCCGGTGAAAGTTTATGGTGTTGCAAGAAGTCAATGCCTAGTATAGGTTCGTCAATTTCCCACACTAAAAGAACCCAGTCGAGTTTGCAGTTTGCAGAGAGTGAGACAACGTGTGAGGTTGAACCCGAGAATTGTAGATTAGTTGAATTCACGGCTTGCAGTGAAGTGTGATGAGGGTGGATGTTCGACAACGCTAAGGACGTGGGCAGCAGTGAAACATCAGCGCCTGTGTCCACTAGAAAAAGATATCCGGACGAAATGTCTTCAATGTAAAGTTGTCCACAATTATCCAGTCATTCCCTGACAGAATGGAGCACTGGGGGTGCCTGTCATGTTGTGCACAGGAGGGGCACCCGGACCTACCTGCGATTGGCGTTTGGGATGCAGCAGGGTGGTCTGCAGTTCTGTGCCGCCTCACCAAACCGCAAACCGTCTGTGAAGTCACAGTATGGGTAGTGCGGTTGAATTTCGTGCAGAAAGTTCATTGCCAGAGGTGGTGGCTGAGGTTCGATGGCCGCAGCAGGTTTGGTTGCAGGAGGGGGCATGACCGAGGGCAGAGCCGGTGATGTCCCAGCTGCTTGTTTACTGTGTCCCGGACGAGTGGAACAGTTGGTACAGTGTGGCCCCGGCCACGTGATGAGGAGCCTGAACCTGAGACTTGCTAGGTAGGCAGTGGCTGGCGAAATAGAGAAGTGATGCATCATGTAGTTTGTCAGCAATTGTCATTCATTGCTCGACAGGTTCAAGAGATCTCTGAGCCAGACCAAAGCTGATGTGAGGAGGTAATTTATCTGACCAGATGGCGAGGAGAGCTGTGTCAGAGAGTAGATCATCGATGACCAGGCCCGTAGCCATCTCCAAAGTTGTGAAGGGTTGTCGTTGCCTAGTTGCTCGACGTGGAGAACTTGCCGTATTGCTGCCTCAGTTGAGCGCGCAAGCCGATGTAGAACTGTCTTTTTGGCTAGAGGGTACCAGGTAGCTGAGTCCGGGACATCAACCAGGTCAGCAATCGAGTCCTCCTGGTCGTGCAGGTGGGTGATAAGGCACAGAAATCTGGTTGATTCATCGAGTTTGATATGGCCAAACACTTCGTCCACAATTTTGAACCAGGTTGTGCCCTGTCGGGATTGAACAGCGGCAGCGTCGGTAAGCGTTGAAGAACGTTCGGAAGAACAGGTTGAGTTGAATTCGTTGGGGCAGTGCCTGAAACGAGCTGCTGTTGCTGCAGTATTCCAGAAGAGAGTGTCTCCAGGGTATGTGGGGACGATGGCTGGTTGGGTGGTAGCGTGAAGGTGACATGTTGTGGTTGAGTGCGATCCCTCGCGACGCAGAAGGCCGACGCAGGTGAGACACCGTAACGTGTCTATTGCGGTTGTGGAAGTTCGTCACGTCACGGGTGTGTTCGGATTGACGTGTCGTGGAAGACTAATGCGAATGAGGCACCGAGATGTGCCAAGAACAGTAGCGGAAGCTCGACTGGAGCCGGCGTGGGGGCGACAGTTGAGAAAAAGTTCAAAGTTTGAAAATGCGTGCCAGTTCAGAGTCACCTATGTTGCAGGGAGGCTGCGGAGGTGCGGGCTGTCCAGAATCACAGTGAGGAAAATGATGTTGAACATCGGGTGGAATGTGTGAGTGTTCACTGTTCATAGTCACTCCACTCAAAACGGTGTGCGGATAAGGTGAATGTCATGGCACAAAACGCTGAGGCATAGCAGTGGTACAGAGATGGAGATCAGGCACAGATAACAAGCTATTGTTCCTGTTGCAGGCCGAGGTATTGATGCATGAAGGCATGTGCTGATGCTGAACCGAGGCAGGTGCGGGCATGGTCGGATGTAGAGGAGGTTGACCTGTGAACAAACCAGTTCCGGCCACATGGCAGGAATCCGCATGGTATTGCACGGATTGTGGCGTGTCAAACCGTTGTCCTGGCGGTGGTATGTTATCCAACAAAGCACTTGTAGAAATCAGCATTGATATCGCACTGCATGGAGATCCTTAAGAGGTAACTTCACCGTTAATGAGGGAGGGCACATGGGGTGGGAACAAAGGCGTCTGATAGCCGGAGTCACGCACACGCCTAACCTCACTTATTGTTGCAGGCATGAAAACGTCCTGCGAAATCGGTGTAATCATCGAGTGAGAGGCATCTTGTTGCAGTGCTGGTGAGTGTACATTGCCCGCAACATGATGCATGTTGATCACAAAATCCAGCGTTAGGCATTGGGCTGAAGCCATTGTTTGAATATTGTGTTGATGTAATACAAGCGAAAATAACCGACGCAGAGGCTGCGGACACAGTAAAACAGGAAAACAGAAGACAGAAGACTTTACAACTCGGGGTCACCAGTGAGGTGGATGCTCAGGTCAATTACACCAAACAATACCTTATAATCAGGAGTTCATTTATTCACCTCAATCTACAATGAACATGGTGCAACAACATAACTTGGTTTTTCAGAGTGGTCAGCTGTTCTGTATACCACGTATTTTGTCTTTTTGGAAGTTTATTTTTCAGGACTTGATCAGTTAGGCCTACTTTGAATTTCTTTGTTGGGATGC